>NC_037678.1:88965536-89152930 GCF_003255815.1 Theropithecus gelada | reverse complement strand
TCTCCTCTCCTCTCCTTTCCTTTCCTTTCCTTTCCTTTTCTAGACAGAGTCTTGCTCTGTCACCAGGCTGGAATGCAATGGCGCCATCTCAGCTCACTGCAACCTCTGCCTTCCGGTTTCAAGCGATTCTCCTGCCTCAGCCTCCCAAGTAGCTGGGATTACAGGTGCCCGCCACCATGCCCAGCTAATTTTCACATTTTTAGTAGAGACAGGGTTTTGCTATGTTGGCCAGGCTGGTCTCGAACTCCTGACCTCAGATGATCCACTTGCCTTGGCCTCCCAAAGTGCTGGGATTACAGGCATGAGCCACTGTGCCCATAGCACAGGGTTTCTAAACCTCGGCACTATTCGTATTTTGGACTATGCTTGAAATGTTAGGGGGGGCTGTCCTGTGCATTGCAGGATGTTCAGCAGCACCCCTGATCTCTACCCATGTCAGTGACACCCTCCCTCCCCCACCCAAGCAGTGACAATCATAACCATCTCCAAACATTGCCAAACGTCCCCTTGGGGGCAAAATCTCCCTGGGCTGAGAACCGCTGCACATGGGGCTGACAGATGAATGGCATCTTAGCATCGATTTGTTTTTACAAACCACCTGTGTGATCTCAGGCAACACATGTAACCTGAAGTAAGAACCCACAGAACCTGGATCTCAGTTTCTGCACCTTCCTAAGGCACATGGTGTGCTCTGCAAATTAAATTAAGTGAATTAAATGGGAAGGCATTCAAAAATTCCTCTCTCATACTGGGAGCCATAGCCCTGTAGAGGAGCATAGAAGGTTTAAAACATGCTAAACCTTGTCCACCTTCCCCTTCCTGAGTCTCTGTGGATGAAAAATACATGGAAGACACACACTCAGTGCACCATGATTTATATTTCTATGGCATTCTCAAGCTTTCTAGCTATTAATACTTGCCCCCGAGGCTTCTAATTCATTTTTTATAGTTTTATTACACCATTATTGACAAGGCACAAGGACCACATGGAGGAAGGGAATTCCCAAGGCCACGTAGCCAGAAACGAGCCAACCCACTAAATGGTGGAGGCTGGAGATCTCAGGTCACATTAAACACCCATCTCTCAGGGCTGGTTTTGGGGGCTCTCCAGCCTGGAACCAACGAGAACCAGCGTCTAGCCATGCCCGAGTTCTGGGCCCTTTCCAGGAAAACCCACTGGTGTCTGTTTACTTTTAGTTATGTAAAACTAAGTTATGCTCATCTTAACCAAAAACAACATATTTTTTAAGAAGAGAAATTAAATAAAAGCTGAATCCCAGTCATAAAATATACCCAAGCATTGAATTTAGGGGGGTTTATTTTTAGTCATGGTCCAGTTGTTGACAAGAGAAAAAAGCCAGGTTTTTGTGATGATTTTGAACTGCTACTTTAATCTTTTTTTAAAAAAAGCAATTTAGTTGCTTGGAGTGATCTCATTTTACTTTATCAGTATCCTCCCGTTTTGAATGATTCATTTTACTGAGATGTATTTAAATGAATGTTTTTGAAAAATAACATTTATTAAGTGTTAATTGAGCCAGTAGATGTAGGTGTGGGAGATGCCAAGGTGAAGGTAACAGAAACAAGAGACATAGAGCCGTGTCCAAGGAGAGAGAACATTGATAATAATTAACAATAATTAATAGTAAGTGGTTTACACAAAGCTTTCTCCATAAAAAGAAACGTTCATGATAATACTTAATAATAATGATGAATGCTAAGTAGCACTTTTTAGCACTTCTGTCGGCCACATGCTGCTAGACACCTGACATGTTTTAATCCACCTGATCCTCACATGCACTCACCCCTCTCATTCCCCAGGTAGAGGCACTAAGTCTTCTGTTTTCTTCTGCACTGTTCTTGCGTGTCCCAACTGTCTGCAGTCTGGCCTGGAGGCTAATGCATCCCCTGCCCATTTTAGAAGTGGCACTGCCGGCATCAGCTGGCCTGTTAGTGAGAGCCTCCACGTACCCACAGGCTCAGCAGCCAGGATGCCTGGGAACATGTGGACCCTGGGCAAACCTTCCAGGAATGCTATAGGAAGAAAGGCCCCCATCTTGCAGCCTCTGGAGCCAAGTGGCCACCTGACACTCCCTCCTCAGTTTTCCCTCCTGTCTCCTGTCTCCATCGTCCAGGAGGGAAAGTTGACTTCCCTTCTCCCTGCATCCCTGAGCACTTCACCCTGCTCCCCAGGGAAGCTGGAGTCGTGGGCTCCCATCATGGCCCTGCCAGATGCCCGCCTGCTTTCTCCCCCGGCTCCAGAAAGCCCCCTAATCAAGGAGAAAAGATGCTGCCCCTTTCCCTCCTTGGGCCACAGCTCCCCAGAATTCAGTTACTGGGGTGGGAGGGGTGACATAGAAACACAGAAACCCTGAGCAGATGTCCCTGTCCTGCCACCCTGTACAGTGGCCGTGGCCATGGCCAAGCCAGGGAATTACATTCCTTCCTGCAGCAGTAAGATGAGGGGCTCCGTTAGGCGCAGGGGCTCACGCCTGTAATCCCAGCACTGTGGGAGGCTGAGCGGGCAGATCACCTGAGGTCAGGAGTTCAAGACCAGCCTGGCCAACATAGTGAAACCCCGTCTCTACTAAAAATATAAAAATTAGCCTGGTATGGCGGCAGGCGCCTGTAATCCCAGCTACTTGGGAAGCTGGGGCAGAAGAACCCGGCAGGCGGAGGTTGCAGTGAGCCGAGATTGTGCCACTGCACTCCAGCCTGGGCAGCAGAGTGAGACTCTGTCTCAAAACAAACAAACAAAATAAAGGATGGGGGCTCAAGGGCAGGATGCCCCTCAACTCCAAGTGCAAACAGTGAGGTTCCTCCAGAGGCCGGCCCCCAAGCAGGGGAGGAATCACCCTCCAGTTTGCAGTGCCCACTCCTTGCTAAACAGCAGCAGTTTGAGCCTATGCCAGGGTTGGGTTCCCTTGCATCTGAGCCATGTTTTCACACAGCGCCTGGTGCTAAGAGCCCCCCCAGCTGGTTTAACACTCGGCTCTTGGCATCTTGAAATTTTTACTAAATTTCTTTCTTTTTTTTTTTTTTTTTAAATACTTTTCTTTCTTTCTTTCTTTTTTTTTTTTTTTTTTAATGGAGTCTCCCTCTGTCGCCCAGGCTGGAGTGCAGTGGCACGATCTTGGCTCACTGCAACCTCTGCCTCCCAGGTTCAAGCGACTCTCCTGCCTCAGCCTCCCAAGTAGCTGGGACTACGGGTGTGTGCCACCACACTTGGTTCATTTCTAGTATTTTTAGTAGAGACGGGGTTTCACCATGTTAGCCACGATGGTCTCGATCCCCTGACCTCATGATCTGCCTGCCTCGGCCTCCGAAAGTGCTGGGATTACAGGCATGAGCTACTGCGCCCAGCCTACTTTTTTTTTCTTTTTCCCTAAGAGACGGGATCTCATTCCATCACCCAGGCTAGAGTTCAGTAGCGTGCAGTAGCTCTTTGCAACTATAAATTCCTGGGCTTAAATGATACTCCCACCTCAGCCTCCCGAGTAGCTGGGACTACAAGCACGTGCCACCACACCTCCTAATAAATTTGAACTAGAGGTCTCGCATTTTCATTTTACAGTGGGCCCTAAAAATTAAATAGCTGGCTGAGATCCACACTCATTAAAATGCTCAGTCCTCACCATAATGCCGGGCCTTGTCAAACAGAGATAAGCTGTCTCGGCCCTCTCGTGTTCTCTAGCTGCTTACAATGCCCTCTGCCCAAGTCCGCAGGTCCTGAGCACCTGTGCTGAATGGACTTCAATCACCACAAGACTCCATGGTGTAGTGACACAACTTTCTCTGATTCTCTCTCGCCAGTCGCCTAGGTCTTCATGTCATTTCAGGTTTAAACTCTCCTCCTCCTCCTCCTCCTCCTCCTTCTCCTTCGCCTAGGTCTTCATGTCATTTCAGGTTTAAACTCCTCCTCCTCTTCTTCTTCTTCTTCTTCTTCTTCTTCTTCTTCTTCTTCTTCTTCTTCTTCTTCTTCTTCTTCCTCCTCCTCCTCCTCCTCCTCCTCCTCCTCCTCCTCCTCCTCCTCCTCCTCCTCCTCCTCCTCCTCCTCCTCCTCCTCCTCCTCCTCCTCCTCCTCCTCCTCCTCCTCCTCCTCCTCCTCCTCCTCCTCCTCCTCCTCCTCCTCCTCCTCCTCCTCCTCCTCCTCCTCCTCCTCCTCCTCCTCCTCCTCCTCCTCCTCCTCCTCCTCCTCCTCCTCCTCCTCCTCCTCCTCCTCCTCCTCCTCCTCCTCCTCCTCCTCCTCCTCCTCCTCCTCCTCCTCCTCCTCCTCCTCCTCCTCCTCCTCCTCCTCCTCCTCCTCCTCCTCCTCCTCCTCCTCCTCCTCCTCCTCCTCCTCCTCCTCCTCCTCCTCCTCCTCCTCCTCCTCCTCCTCCTCCTCCTCCTCCTCCTCCTCCTCCTCCTCCTCCTCCTCCTCCTCCTCCTCCTCCTCCTCCTCCTCCTCCTCCTCTTCTTCTTCTTCTTCTTCTTCTTCTTCTTCTTCTTCTTCTTCTTCTTCTTCTTCTTCTTCTTCTTCTTCTTCTCCTCCTCCTCCTCCTCCTTCTCCTCCTCCTCCTCCTCCTCCTTCTCCTTCTTCTTCTTCTTTTTTGAGATGGAGTCTCGCTCTATTGCCCAGGCTGGAGTGCAGTGGCACGATCGCAGCTCACTGCAACCTCCACCTTCCAGGTTCAAGTGATTCTCCTGCCTCAGTCTCCCAAGTAGCTGGGATTACAGGCATGTGCCACCATGCCTGGCTAATTTTTGTATTTTCTGTAGAGACGGGATTTCACCATGTTGACCAGGCTGGTCTTGAACTCCTGACCTCAAGTGATCCTCCCAAAGTGCTGGGATTATAGGCATGAGCTACCCTGCCCGGCTTAAACTCTGTGTCTTTAGTGTGAACCCTCACTTCAGGGAATGTTTACCCCTTCTTCCTCCTCCCTGTCTTTTAATTTTACACTAAGAAAATTATTTGCTTATCTGAAATTTAAATTTAACTGCACACCTTGTATTTGATCTGGCAACCCTAGGCAGAAAAACTCCAAACTTACGTGACTGGCCCCTTGTGGGGCTCAGACATCAGTCAGTGGAAAGCAGCGCCTCACCACTCACCCAGCAGAGTGGACAGAAAGGAGTTGGAGCCTTCAGAGGCTTCGCTGTGGAGACCTGGGGACATGATGGAGGCAGGGCCTGGCCACGCTGGGGCCTTCTGGTCCTGAACTCAGTCTCGCTCCTGTCCACCAATGGCCACGAAGCAACGGAGGGAGGAGATGGGAAGTCCCTGCGCATGGAGAGTCTGCAGGTGGGGCTACGATTGGCTGCAGGCAGACATGCCAGACAGAGCAGAGCCCCTCCTGTAAGGAGGTGAGGGCGAGAGGGAGCAGAACCTCGCGGTAAGGAGGTGAGGGCGAGAGACAGCAGAGCGAGCCTTGCAGGTAAGGAGGTGAGCGGGAGGGAGACTAGAGCCCTGCTGATAAGGGGGTGAGGGCGAGAGAGAGCAGAGGAAGCTACGCCGGTAAGGAGGTGAGGGCGAGGGAAAGCAGAGCCTCGCAGGTAAAGAGGAGAAGGCGAGGGACAGCAAAGCCTCGCAGGCAAGGAGGTGAGGGCGAGGGAGAGCAGAGCCTTGCCGGTAAGGAGGTAAGAGCAGCCAGGCGAGAAACACCTTCCTCAGTTTCAGTTTCAGGGGCAGACGGCACAATGGCTTAGTGTCCAGACCCTGCAACCTATCCGCCCAGATTCAAATTTCATCTCTTTCACCCCATGTGATCTTGAGCAATCCACATGTGGTCTCTATGTGCCTCCACTTTCTAATCAGGAAAATGGAAATGAATAGTGTACTTTGTAGGATTGTTTTTTACAATTAAATGAGATAAATATACGTAATGCACTTAGAGGTGCTTGACATGAAGCAAATGCCAAGTGTTGCTTCTCCTCCAGTCTCATCCTCCAGGCAGCTCTTAGGAGGAAGATTTAGGCTCAAGGATATGGCTTTATAGCATCTGCAAAGAGCATTGAACCAAACCAGATTCTCTGCGATGCTAAACTTACTTCTGCACTGTGGGAGAACTCAAGCACAGGGCCCTGCCCCACAGTTCTGCATTCAGGGAATGTCTGGAAGTTCACCTACCCCTAAATGGGGTTTTCACAGGGAGAAGAGAAGTACAAAGAACACAGACCCATCCTCTGCCTCCAAGGAACTTAGGGAGAAAAGCAGAGGCAAGTTGTGCCTCTAACATTTTGTGGACTCTTGGGGCATGTGCAGAAAAACTAGAGTTGACCTTTATTTTTTTATTTTATTTTATTTTATTTTATTTTGAGATGGAGTCTCCCTCTGTCACCCAGACTGGAGTGCAGTGGTGCAATCTCAGGTCACTGCAACCTCTGTGTCCTGGGTTCAAGTGATCCTCCCACCTCAGCTTCCCAAGTAGCTGGGACTACAGGCACGCGCCATCACACCCAGTTAATTTCTGTAGTTTTAGTAGAGACAGGGTTTCACCACGTTGGCCGGGCTGGTTTCGAACTCCTAACCTCAAGTGATCTGCCTGACTTGGCCTCCAAAAGTGCTGGGATTACAGGCATGAGTCATCATGCCCAGCTAGAGTAGACCTTTTGTCGGATGTCACAACAAGGGGCTCCCACCAAAAACCCAAACTGCTCAGAAAAAGGACCCTGTTGGGTGGGGTGGCAGAAAGAAGGCTTCCCAGGGGAGGTGGGCTGTGAGTAGGGTCTTGAAGGGGATCAAAATCTGTTTCAAGAGAGGCTCCAGGTTAGCAGGAGGGTGGTTCGCGGACAGTCTGGCTGTAGTATAGGGGTCAGGGATGGGGTGGGGGGACAGAGAATACAAGACAGAGCTAGAGCCAGGCACAGCGAGCCTCATTGCCATGTGCACCATTAATTTTCTGTTTCCATAGTTCCTTTCTCCCTTACAGTTCTTTCACTCTTACATCTAGAGCAGTGCTGTCCAGCAGAAATAAGTGAGTTAGCCACATATGTGATTTTGATTTTCCTAGTAGCCACAGTAAAAAAGGGGAAGGAAACAGGTGAAATTCATTCTAATAACATATTTTCTCTCGTATTTCCAAAATACTATCATTTCAACATGTAATCAATAAAATAATTACGGATGAGCTATTTTACGTTCCTTTTTCGGGCTCAGTCTTTAACACTGCAGGGTATGTTTTACATTTCTAGTACATCTCAGTTTGGACGAGGGCACAGGCACCTGCGGCCGCTGTCTGGATCTAGATCCTCAGGCCACAGCCGATTGCCCCTGGGAAGGGCAGATACAAAACACCCAGAAGAAGGCCATCACATATGGCTTTTAAGCTCCTGAAGAGGCTTAGGTAGATCCATGGCAGAATCAATAGTTTTGAAAGTCCTGACTTAAACCAGGAGCCGGAGACCAGTTCATGCCATAAACTAAAGCTCTGGGGAAAATGGGGACAGGCAGTAAGAACAGTCCCCTCCCAGCACCCCACATCTTCCATTAAAAAAAGCTGAAAGACCTGTGTGAGAGGAGGAATGGAGAAGGTACTCGATGTAGGGGTTGGTAAGAATTTGAGAAGGGGGCTCCCAGAGAGGTGACAGGACAGCCAGATAAATTGGTGGTGGTGGGGGGTGGCACTGTCTCATCTCCCCCAGGGCATCTAGCACCTTGGGGTCTCTGGAGAGAGCTGATGGCTGAGTGAGGAGCCCAGGGAGGTAAGTGTGAGGGTGGCCCACAGGCCTGCATTCCAGCAGGTGCACAGAGAGGGTGCAGAAAGGGCTGAGAGAGCAGAGCCCATGGGATGAGGCCAGGAACGCTGTCATAAGCAAGGGTGGAATCCAAGGTGGCTTTGTGCACAGCAAAGAAACTGAGGCTGAGCCCCAGCCTGGGGTGGGACGGGGAGAAGGGGAGGGTGATGGCTGCACCTTGGCAGAAGCCAGCAAAGACAGGAGGTTGCATGAGGCCGAGAAAGATGTCCCTCCCTGTGCCAGGATTAGGTCTCCTGCAGGCAAGGTATGAAAATACAAGAGGCCGGGCGTGGTGGCTCATGCCTGTAATCCCACCACTTTGGGAGGATCACTTGAGCCCAGGAGCTGAGACCAGCCTGGACAACATGGCGAAACTGTGTCTCTACAAAAAAATAAAACAAAAACAAACAAACAAACAAAAAACACAAAAAATTAGCTGGGCATGGTAGTGCATGCCTCTAGTCCTAGCTACTTGGCAAGCTGAGGTGGTTGCGCCCAGGATGAGGAGGTTGCAGTGAACTGAGATCACATCACTGCACCCCAGCCTGGACAATACAATGAGACTGTCTCAAAACAAAAACAAAACCAAAAAAACAAAACTAAATAAAAACCACCAAGAGCCGACATCTTTATTGGCTGAATCTGAGAACCCTGTCTTGCCAGGATCTGCCCGCCCAGGATGCTGTCATTGCTGGCCCTGACTTCAGATGGGTCCTCACCCTGAAGCACTTGCCCATCTTGGAGGGGCCACATCTGGGTCTCCTCCTGGTTCTCACTACAGGCCCCGCCAGACTCCGGACCCTGATACGGGGTCTCACCGGCAAATTTAGTCTAAGCCTCCTCCCTGCTGGGCATGACCACCTGGCCATGGATCTTCTTGTGCAATTTGTGATGGTACAATCCACGGTTGCTCCAGTCCTCACCTGGGAATGGACAAGGCACTACTCCTCGGAGCCCTTGTCTCCTCATTGGTAAAGTGGAGAGAGGGACCCTCATCTCAATCACAGGTGTGGGTGCCTCAAAGCAAAGAATGCAGGTGACAGCCCCAGTGCCAGTGCCTAAAATTAGCAGCTCTAGGAAAGTGATCACTGCACTGGCCAGGAGGTCATGGACACAAGAGGAGCACATCTCCAGGGACCCGGCTGCACACAGACAAACCGTCCCCACAGCCCTGGCTCTACAGGCAAATTTTCAGATGCCTGACATTTTTCCATTATTCATTCATTTTTTGTTCTAAAACCCACCCACCTATAATCCTCATTTAAAACACAGTTAAGCTATTCGTACACACAGACTTAAACTGGAAAAGGCAACACTACAGAGACAGAAAATAAACCAGTGGTTGCCAGGGACTGAGGCTGGTGAATATGAAGAGCACAAGGGAATGAGTATTTTGAGTAACGGGATTGCTCTGTGTCTTGACTATGGTAGCAGCTGCATCACTGCATGCATGTGTCAAAACTCGTAGAACTATGTACTACAAAGGGTGAAATTTACTGTATGTATGTCCATTATACCTTAATAAAAACATTTTTAAAATAATGAGTATAGCTGAACAACAACAACAAAACCCCACAATTATGGACACATTTAATCAATGGTGTTCGACATCAGAAGAGTGGTTACCTCTAAGGATAGGGGATAGCCTTGGCCAAGAAGAGGCACAAGAGAACCATCTGGAATTTTGGAGACATCTGATTGCTAGATCTGGGTAGTGGGTACATGGGTGTACATATATGTGTAAAAATTCATTGATCTGTACCCTTTTTATCAACACATATTCTCCTAGGTATGTTACATCACAACAGGAAAGTAAAAAGAACAATTATTTCTTTTTCTAAAAAAGGAATTTTTGCTGGGCCTGATGGCTCGCACCTATAATTCTAGCACTTTGGGAGGCCGAGGTGCATGGATCACTTGAGTCCAGGAGTTTGAGACCAACCCGAGCAACATGCCAAAACCCTGTCTGTACAAGAAATACAAAAAATTAACCAGGCGTGGTGGCACACACCTGTAGTCCCAGCTACATGGGAGGCTGAGGTGAGAGGATCACTTGAGCCTGGGAGGCAGAGGTTGCAGTCAGCCGAGATGGCACCACTGCACTCCAGCCTGAGCAACAGAGTGAGACCCTGTCTTAAATAAATAAATAAATAATAAAAGCACACAAATTTTTTTCATTTAAAATTTGTTCCCTAGGGAATAGTTCTCCCTCCTCCATCTGGAAGGAAAGAATCCAATCTATCCAATAGGGCGCTTCCGTTTCTGACGATAGCATCTACTGGACATTAAACTGGCTCGCAGATTGGGGCGTTATTCCGAATATTTACCAGCTAGTGCAGAGCCGTGGGGTAATCAGAAAACCACGGCTCTCATGGTTCAGATTTAGATGCAAACCAAACTCGTCATCGGTCATGTGTGCAGTAGTTCCCAGCCTCTTTGGGTGTTTCTGTAACACTGTCCTGCCTGGTAGACTGACTGGGGCACAGAGGAGAATGAATAGCAACAGCTCTAGTTGGTGCCTCTCCTGACCGGGCGTGCCATGTTCTGTGAGTTCACAGCCTGCCTTGTCTATGCTCACTCTCTTTGCGTTTTCTTTGGGACTGTCTCTTCCTCTCCTGAGGCCCTAAGCAGCTTTTTAAAAGCCCCATAAAAACAAACAATGATGGCCGGGCGCGGTGGCTCACGCCTGTAATCCCAGCACTTTGGGAGGCCGAAGCGGGCGGATCACGAGGTCAGGAGATCGAGACCATCCCATCCCGCCTCACACAGTGAAACCCCGTCTCTACTAAAAATACAAAAAAAAAAAAAAAAAAAAAAAACTAGCCGGGCATGATGGCGGGCGCCTGTAGTCCCAGCTACTCCGGAGGCTGAGGCAGGAGAATGGCGTGAACCCGGGAGGCAGAGCTTGCAGTGAGCCGAGATCACGCCCCTGCACTCCAGCCTGGGCGACAGAGTGAGACTCCGTCTCAAAAAACAAAACAAAACAAAACAAAACAAAAAAACCCCAACAAACAATGACATAGAAAAGGATATTCCAATTCCACTGGATATCCTTGAGGTCATTCTTGGGCTGAGAGTGACATCATAGAATAACTCACTCTGGTGTAGACCACAGGCTCCTGTTTCTTCACTTGCTATTGCCAGGCTGGTGCCCTGGCAGGGGCAAGCGAGATGCCATGGGTCCCTTCATGGGGGTGTGGAGTGCACCTAAATCACCCACTCTGACAGTTCGCCTCAGACCCCGGCGGCTGACCTACTTCTGTTGACCCCTGAGTGTTTGAACACCAAGTGAATCATGCCCAGCCCAGCTGCTCTGAGCTGAAACCATTCTGTGTGTATGCGCCCATCATCTGCGGGCCCTTGAGGCTGCCCGAGCATGTGGGGTCAATAGCATGAAAGCATGTGGCACCCCGCCAAGCGGCAGCTTTGCTCTCTGATGGCCCTTCACAGGGACACGTGGCAGGAACTGCCATCTGGCAGGACTAGGGGAAGAAAGGTAAGGAAGAGAAGTCAGAGAAGTAAGAAAGAATGAATTACCTTGTTGATACCTTTGGTGACCAAATTGATTGCGAGCTCATGGCTGATGCCATCCACCCAGCAGACATCCTTTTCTCCAATGGGTTCAGAGAGGAAGGCTCTCAGCCTGGGAGACATGTGGTCCATCTCCTGCGACAGCAGTGGGGAGAGAGGAGGATTAGCAGATACGTGACTGCTCCCAGTGTGCATGGACACTGGGGAACTCCCTCAGCCCACCAGGGGACTGGGACAACAGATGGCAGAATTCCTTCCATCATCCAGCATTTCCTGGGGTCTGCTAAATGCAGGTGCACTGGCCTCCACTAAGGCCTTCACACATCCATTCCTACCTGGATGGACCAAGAGAAGCCTAATGATGGCCACAGATGAGTCGAATAAATTTCCACGAAAATAGTGTGCTTAATATTAAGAACTGCGGTGGGTTTTTTCCAACTCACTCCATTCTAAATGCCTAAAGCAACAACTTGCTTCTCTTAGCTAATTAACCCACCTTCTCTCTTAACCACCCAACACTTTAGTCATACTTTTATTTCAGTGTTCATTGCACTCTATAATAGTGTAAACTCGCTAGAAACTCTTCACACTGGCTCAAATCGTAAAGAACACATTCTAGAAATCCAAAGCCTGCAGGTGGCAACGGGTCGCAGCTTCATTCCTTGGGAATTCTCCAGCTTTCCCTCCTTGTGTTGGCTTTATTCTTGCTTGGCTCCCCTCACAGTGGTGAAAGAGCTGCTCCGGCACTCATCGGCCTCACCAACTCCACCTCGAAAGAAGGAAGAGAAGATGGCTTTTGCTTAAGTCGCCTCATTTGTTGCCTGTGCTCCAACTTTAGCCAGATAAATCAGCTTTCCCAAACAGCAGGACTTGCTCATCAATTTCCTGCAACTGCAGATTGCAGGCCCCAGGCAAAAAGACTCTCTCTCTTAGCAGAACTATTTTCATCCCTCTCCACTTTTAAATGGACCACCATCTCCCAGAAGTTGAGTCTCCTAGGACCTTAATGAAGACTGCCAGAGGTAGCCAACATCCTGAATATTTCCTGGAAGATCTCGAAATATCATGGGCTCCATAAGCATTAGGTCTGCATGCCGGCAAAACTGGCCATTTTGTTAAATGAGGGTTACCATCTTCCTAGTTTTTTGTTTTGTTTTGTTTTTGTGATGAAGTTTCACTCTTGTTGCCCAGGCTGAAATGCAATGGCATGATCTTGGCTCACCGCAACCACTGCCTCCTGGGTTCAAGCGATTCTCTTGCCTCAGCCTCCCAAGTAGCTGGGATTACTGGTGTGCGCCACCGCGCCTGGGTAATTTTTGTATTTTTAGTAGAGACAAGGTTTCACCATGTTGACCGGGCTGGTCTTGAACTCCTGATCTCAGGTGATCCGCCCACCTCGGTCTCCCAAAGTGCATTACAGGCATGAGCTACCGCGCCCGGCCGCCATCTTCCTAGTTTAATAGAGACATCTTTGCTGCTCTCCGCCTGAATATCTCTTAACCAATCCACATTTAAGGTTTGTTCATTGTAGCATCCCCTTCCTGGTACAAAATTCTGTGCCAGTTTGGACAGTTTATGATGAAAGTATCAAAAAACTCAGTGTAAATCAGTTTATATAATAAGGAGGTGTTATTAGCACATACTACCAAAAAGTCCAGAGGTAGATCAGATGTGGCTTGAGCAAGGCTCCAACTTGATTTCCCGGCAGCTCTCTCGACTCAGTCTTTCTTTGTGAATGGGCTCAGTCCTCAGCTTAACTCCTTCGTGGAAGTAACTGGGCTGTAGCATCGCTTTTGCAAGCCACAGCCCTCTCCCCAAAAGAAACACAAAGCTGCCTTTTCCTAGAGGCCCCCAGCAAATGCCCTCTCTGGTTCAAACCGTAATATGCCAACCCCTAAAACAAAAATTATGGTCTGTGTGTTCTACCTCTGGGCTCAGCAAGGGAGTCGGTACCCCTCAAAGCCCATGGGTTGCAGGGGTGGGGCTGGGGGAACCAAAATCAAGATAATTCTCCTGTTCCTGGGGATAGTTACCCCACACCATATGGGACTATGTTACAGGAATGACCCAATGTCCTCCACACATTCCCCAGTAGATCATGAGGCCCCCAAGGGCTGCAGCTGCCTCCTAATGGCCTTTGCTCCCCACTCCAACACCAGCCCCTCTGCCGAGCACATGGCAAGTATTCGATGACATAAATGATCAGGTGCATCCAATGCCTCCCTTTCACAGCTCTGTCCCCTCTCCTGTCCCCACCCTCCCCATTCTCCTCCAGACCTTTCTGTAAAGTCGAGCTCCTCGTGTACGCCTTCTTACCCCGAAGTACGTTTTGTAACACTTCAGAAGACACTGAACTCTCCCAGAAGAGATGAATTCAAAGGCACTGATTTTGGTAGTCGGGGGCTCCTAAGAAAAGTGGCCTTGATGTGTCAGCAGATTCTAGGAAGGGGAGCAAAAGACAATGAGAGGTTGTTCAGGGTCCCCTGACTCTGTGGGTGTTAAATCCACAGATGTGTGAGCCGAGGGCATCAAGCTCTCTTCAGCAGCTAAATAGGAATCTGTCTCTTCATCTGTGAAAATATGTTTCGTAAGTACAAGATGGTGTTTAACGCAGGTGTTAACAGGAGAACGCCTCAGCACCCATGGCTTTATGGGATGATGAATTGGGATTGAGAATTGGGATTGATGAATTGGGTGAGAATCCAGAATTTCTGAGCAAGTAAAAGCCTGAAAGTCTCATGAGCCGCTCTGCCTTTGCTGAGGGAAAATTCCATTCACTATCCATGCTGGCCATCTGTTAAGTTAAACATCTCTGCCTATGAAATCTAAGAATAAATGGAAACTACAACATTGCTATCAATGCATCAGCAGCATCAAAGACGGGTAATGGTTAGTAACACCTTGTGTGTGTTTGCTTTTCTCACACACCTGATCTCACTTTGATCCTTGCAACACCTCTGGGGCGGGGACATAGGCAGTGATTTTTGCCCTCCTGGGGCTCTCCAGCAACGTCGGAAGTCAGAATAAAAAGGTCTTCACATTCTTTACCACTCCTTTGGCTGCAACAGTGGTGCTCAACTGGGGGCCATTGGCCCCCATCCCCAGGGAACATTGGTAATGTCCAGAGACACTCGAGTTGTCACGCCTGGGAGAGGGGGAAGGACTATTGGCTCTAGCGGGCAGAGGCCAGGGCGTGGCATCCTGCCATGCACACAACCAACACACAACAAAGAATTATCTGGCCCTAGGTACACAACCACCCACAACAAAGAATTATCTGGCCCTAGGTACACAACCACCCCACAACAAAGAATTATCTGGCTCTAGGTGTCAATAGCATAGAGGTTAAGAAACCCTGGGCTACAAGTAATGAAAAATCCTGCCTCATTTGGTCTGAAACAATAAATACATTTCTAATCTCATATAACAAGAAATCCTTTGATGAGGTGGACCCAGGATCTTATCAGTCAATAACTCTGTGTGAACAAGGGCCAGGATAGCTGCTCCCAAGGTCCCAAGATGCCCCCAGAATTTGCTTGGGTCCCATTCCAATGTGCAAACTTCCAAAGAGGCTGGGCGTGGTGGCTCACGCCTGTAATCTCAGCACTTTGGGAGGCTGAGGCAAGCAGATCACTTGAGGTCAGGAGTTGGAGACCAGCCTGGCCAACATGGTGAAACCCCATCTCTACTAAAAACACAAAAATTAGCCAGGCGTAGTGGCATGCGCCTGCAATCCCAACTACTCGGGAGGCTGAGGCAGGAGAATCACTTGAACCTGGGAGGTGGAGGTTGCAGTGAGCCAAGATCACGCCACTGCACTCCAGCCTGGACAACGGAGTGAGACTCCGTCTCAAAAAAAAACAAAAACAAAACAAAACAAACTTCCAAAGGAAGGAGAGGCCTTTTCTTCTTGCGTGTCCTTAAGGGGAGGCAACCTCTCCCAGAAACTCTCCAGTGGAACTTCCTTTAGTTTCATTGGCCAGAACCAGGCAACATGCCCACCTGTAAAGCAGCCACTGGTCAGGGGAGTGGGACCGCTATGGGAGTGGATGAGGTGAGCCCCCTCTGAAACATGAGGCTACTCAGAGAATGTCAGTTTCTGTAAGAAGGAAGGAAGGAAGGAGGGAGGGAGGGAGGGAGGAAGGAAGGAAGGAAGGAAGGAAATGAATGCTGGGTAGGCAAACAACAATGTCTGCTACATCTTCTGATCTTCTAAACCCTGGTCTAATATTTGGTTCATTACAACTCTAGCACTTCTCAAAGTGGAGTGAGTGCACGAACCACCTGGGGGTTTTTTGTTGAAAAATGCAGGTGCTGACTCAGCAGGTCTGGGACAGGCCTCAGATACTGTGTGTGTGACCAGCTCCGAGGAGAGGTGACGCTGCTGCCCGCAGACCTCACTTTCACCGGCAAGACATTCATGATGCCACTTACTCTTTGTATGTTATTGCATGAATTGTGGTAAAATATATCTAACATAAAATGTCCCATTTCAATTATTTTTAAGTGCACGGTTCAGTAATGTGAAGTGCATTCACATTGTTGTGCAACCGATCTCCAGAACTCTTTTCAACTTGCAAAACTGAAACTCCATACCCATTGAACAGCAAGTCTCCATCTCTCCCTGCAACCCCTGGCAACCACTATTCTACTTTCTGTTTCTGTTAAAATGACTACTCTAGATACTTCATATAAGTGGAACTTACATATAAGTGGAACTGTGTAGAACTTGCCCTGCAGATAATTTGAAAAGAAAAAAAAAATTTAAGTGGAATTATATGATATCTGTCCTTTTGTGTCTGGCTTATTTCACTTAGCATAATGTTCTCAAGGTTCATCCATGCTGCAGCATGTCTCGGAATGTCTTGCCTTTTTAAGGCTGAACTATATTCCATTGTATGTACACAACACATTTTGTTTATTCTTCATCTATTGATAGATGTTTGCGTTGCTCCCACCTTATGGCTATTGCGAATAATACTGCTACGAACATGGGTACACAAATATCTCTTTGAGAACCTGCATTCAATTCTTTTGGGTATATACCCAGAAGTGAAATTGCTGGATCATATGGTAATTCTATTTTTAATTTTTCGAGGAATTGCCATACTGTTTTCCAAGCGACTGTACCAGTGGCACTTATTCTTAAACTTGACAGCACATTAGGCCTCACATGGGGAGAGTTACAAATTACTGATGCTTGGATCCCACCTCCAGAGTTTGATTTCATTAGCATAGGGTATGCCCTGGACATCAGAAGTTTTAAAAACTCCCCAAGTGACTCAAGTATGTTGCAAAATTGGAGGACCATGTCTTGTCCTTTGCTTCTATCTGATAAAATTCCAAGCAGATTTGCTGGGATGATGGGGTTCCAGCTAAATGGGCCTTAGTGGTGGGATCTGCAGCGTCTGTGCTGCCATATGGCGCACGCTCGCAGCTCCCAGGCTGCATCTACCCCCAAATCACCAGGCGCATCATGTCCTCATTAGCCATCAATAGGAAGACAACTATGACCCCAATGGCTTTGAAGTCAGAGAACTTCAGAGCAGACAGACCTCAATAACAAGCTGCTCCTCTTTTTTTTTTTTTTAATTAAAAAAAAAGATCTTTACTTCAAAGGAAATTTTACCTGGAATTCCTTGATATAAAATAGATCAAAGCAGAATTACTCTCTGTTGACTTGGGAATGAGAAGAGGGCACTAGAGCCCCCCAATACATGATGCCATCCCCATGCCCCCTTTGTGCTCCCTAAAATCCTTCTCTAATCTAGCCTAAACCCCTCATTTCTCCCATAAGAAAACCAAGGCCCAAGAAAGTAAATGACCTGTTCAAGACAATGCACCTGGGCCGGGTGTGGGGGCTCACGCCTATAATCCCAGCACTTTGGGAGGCTGAGGTGGATCACTTGAGGTCAGGAGTTCAAGATCAGCCTGGCCAACATGGTGAAATCTCATCTCTACTAAAACTACAAAAGAAAATTAGCTGGGTGTGGTGGCAGACACCCGTAGTTCCAGCTACTTGAGAGGCTGAGACGGGAGACTCACTTGAACCCGGGAGGCGGAGGTTGCAGTGAGCCGAGATCAAGCCATTGCACTCCAGCCTGGGTGACAAGAGTGAAACTCCATCTCAAAAACAAAACAAAACAAAACAACAACCATGCACCTGGCAAAGCACACTAGCTCTCCATCTTCCAGGGGAGCGCCCCTCTTCTAAGGCATCCCTCTTGTAACCCTGGGTGAGCTGCAGGGTTGGGTGCATTATGGACAGCTTAAGCACTTGGCCATCATACAACAGAACTAAGCAGATGCCTCAACATAATCCTGCCCTGTAAAAGTTCTTGTATTACAGGGTGTTCTGTCAATGACCCTACTGCATTTTGAACCACAAAGTCCTGTCTGGGGAGAACACAACGGCAGGGAATGACCACAATCAATTCTGGTTTTAGATGCTTAGAGAGTCACCTTTTAAAAAAAGGAATAAAGGAATTAGTAGAATTTAATCTCAATTCCCAAAGGAATGATCTCCCAGTTGCAAATGTTTGACATCCTTTAAGGTTATTTTTAAAAGCTGTGTGACAGGTCTTCATAAGGAGGTGATCACAAATATTCCCCCTCTATCAGATAAATGGGGTAAGGATGGGGGAACTGCCCTAATGCCATACAAATGGCTGTTTGGGGCTTGAGATACAATTTCCAGTGGGGACATTATACATGGATTCAAAAAGGGACATCTCTTCCACCGTTGGCTGGAAGTGAAGTTGTTATTCTCTAAAAATTCTACAATGCATGGTAGCTCATGCCTGTAATCCCAGTACTTTGGGAGGCCGAGGTGGGTGGATCACCTGAGGTCAGGAGCCCCGTCTCCACTAAAAATACAAAAATTAGCCAGGCGTGATGGCGGGTGCCTGTAATCCCAGCTACTTGGGAGGCTGAGGTAGGAGAATTGCTTGAACCCGGGAGGCAGGGGTTGCAGTGAGCTGAGATCCCGCCATTGCACTTCAGCCTGGGCAACAGAGCGAGACTCCATCGCAAAAAAAAAAAAAAAAAAAATTCTACAACACAAAAAGTGACTCCCATTAGAATACCATTGTTTTTGCAAAAGGTCAATGGGAAAAGTGCAATATTTTCATATATTATTTTGCCATTAACAGATTGCTGCATGAACATTTCTAAATATTATTTTATGTAATATGTGATTTCAAATGTGTGTAATTAAATTATGAAATCAAATGGTAGATGTAAGACTATTTTTTCTGTATCCCTAAAATTTATATATTCAAGTGGCCAAAAAGCATTTTTGGAGATTTTCTTGCTGAGAAACTGTGAGATTATCTTATTTTCCATGTTTGCTTTATATTTAGACACATATGGTATTGCCTACCCCAGGAAAGTGGGATGTTAATACTTAAAATTAGTGTTTTTCCCTCACCTATTATAGAGGGTAGTCACAAGGTATATTACAGGGGTTGGGCAGGGGAATCTGCACCTGTGGGAACATGGTTGAGACTGTTGCTACTCACATTTTGTTTTATAAATTATCCCACATGACATATTTCTTTTGGAACTTAATACCAAGAAAAAAGCACGCCTTTCAAAATTGGTATATTTCTACCTTTATGATAAAAAATAATTTGTAAAGATCTTATTTCCCTTTTTACTTGGCCTACTAGGAAGCTCTGAGCTAACCCTAATGACGGTATAGGGAAACTAGCCTAGATGAACAGCTCTTTCACTTTGTAGTTAAATTTGCTTCTTTTGCTCAGTGCCTTCATTTTCTGTTTCTACTTTTATTTTAAAATGTAGATTCAGGCCGGGCGCGGTGGCTCAAGCCTGTAATCCCAGCACTTTGGGAGGCCGAGACGGGCGGATCACGAGGTCAGGAGATCGAGACCATCCTGGCTAACATGGTGAAACCCCGTCTCTACTAAAAAATACGAAAAACTAGCCGGGCGAGGTGGCAGGCGCCTGTAGTCCCAGCTACTCCGGAGGCTGAGCCAGGAGAATGGCGTAAACCCGGGAGGTGGAGCTTGCAGTGAGCTGAGATCCGGCCACTGCACTCCAGCCCGGGCTACAGAGCAAGACTCCGTCTCAAAAAAAAAAAAAAAAAAAAAAAATGTAGATTCATATATTCAAAGCACTGACATCCTTTATTAAAAGCTACTTTATTACATAGTTAACACCTCAAATATATGGAGAATATAAGTATCTCCCAAACTAAGCAGATTTACAGGAAAACAGAGCATCTACCCCCATGCCCTGGGAACACTCCAGTCTTGTAGCACCAAGCGGCAGGGAGAGCATGAGGGTAAGAATGACCCCAGGGTTGTTCCTTGGAGGCCTGCTGTGCCTTCGGTCTGCAGTGAGAGGACAAAGGGACCTCTGCACTGATGGAGTAGAGCCCAAGGGAGCCCAGATGCTCACCCCTCAGAATCTGAAGGAATACTGTCTGTCAGTGCTGTTTCCTGGCTCCCTGTACCTTTACCCACACTCCCCAGAATTGCAGTTTCTCCCTTCAAATGACCAGTGTTCTCCCTTCAAATGACCTGAGAAAGAATGAAAATGAGGGTGGCTGGCCTGGTGCCGTCACTCACTCCTGTAATCCCAACAATTTGGGAGGCCAAGGCAGGAGGATCATCACTTGAGCCCAGGAGTTCAAGACCAGCCTGGGCAACCGAGCAAGACCCCGTCTCTCTTTTTCTCTTTGTTTCTTTTTTTCTTTTCTTTTCGTTTTTTTTTTTTTTTTTGAGACTGGGTCTTGCTCTGTTGCTCTGGCTGAAGTGCAGTGGCGCAATCTTGGCTCACTGCAACATCTGCCTCCTGGGCTCAAGAGATTCTCCTGCCTCAGCCTCCCGAGTAGCTGGGACCACAGATGCACGCCACCCCACCTGGCTAATTTTTGGTAGAGACAGGGTTTCACCACGTTGGCCAGGCTGGTCTTGACCTCCTGAGCTCCAGTGATCCCCCCTCCTCGGCCTCCCAAAGTGCCGGGATTACAGGTGTGAGCCACTGCACCTGACCTGTCTTTTTCTTTAAAAAAAAAAAAAATAGAAAGGAAAGATGGGTGAACTTGGGCAACATGCCACAACCTCGCCTTTACGAAAATTACAAAAATTAGCCAGGCATGGTGGCACACACCTGTGGTCCCAGCTACTTGGGCAGCTGAGGTGGGGGAATTGCCTGGGCCTGGGGAGGTAGAGGCTGCAGTGAGCCGTGGTCTCACCACTGCACTCCAGCCTGGGCATAAGAGGGAGACCCTGTCTCAAAAAAAAAAAAAAAAGGAAGAAGAAAAAGAAAAAGAAAAGAACAGGGGTAACCTTCCTATAACACTGAAGGTTGGACTCTGAGGAGCCCTCTCCCACCTAGGCTGTTAAGGATCTGAGGAGACCCTGTCAGGCTGCACTCATACATTCGAGGGAGAAATGCCCCCCATTTTGGATAGAAGCTCATGGCCTCAAGAGCTTCCACAGGGCTCCATTTTGTACAATCCACTCAGGAACTACTTTTCAGGGTGTACCACGCTCACCACAGTATCCTGGGGTGGGCAAGTGACCACCCCTCACTTTCTTGGGCCATGAATCACTTTCTGTGAGGGCTGCTTGGCCTGAGCCTGCTGTGGCCATGGTTGCCACACCTGTGGAGAGCTCACCTGAGAAAGAAGCCCGTGTGGAGGAAAGCAGCTCTGAGAGAAGGGAAGAGACAGATTCCCCAATAATCATTTGCAGGCCTGGATTTAGACATGCCTGAAGGCGCCTACCCTTGGACTTTTCAATTATGTCAGGCAAAATACACAAAATAGGCATTTTTGCTTACTTCAGTTTAAGTTAGGATTGTGCCTTTTGTAACAGAGTTCTAACTAATGACCCCTAATACTTATCTCTCACTCACTCATCCAACAAGTGTTCTGGGCGCACCCTTTGTGTACCGAGCACTGTGCTGGGCACAAAGGCTTCCCCATTCCACCCAGAGGGATGGGGCGGGGTCAGGCCCATGGCTTAGGTATCAGGAATGAAACAAACCACTTTCCAAAGACCATTAATGCTCGTTGTTCAAAAATAAAGCAATATTTGCCTTCCTCGCTGTTAGTTCCGATTCTGCAGTGGGAAACAAGATCTTTTCTTTCTCTGCTCCTTGTTGGCTGTCTTACATACGGCCCTTTGATGATACATCCTTATCTTGATGGGTCTACAGGTGATGAATAATCAAATACATTCAACAGTTCCTCAGACATTCACTGAGTGCCATCTGTATGCAAGGCCTTGAGCTAAGTGTATGAACCCTCGGGACAATGTCTTCTGCAGATACCACTCCCAGAGAAAACAGAACCAGCCCACGGCAGGGCACACCACACATGGTATACTAGCCATAAGGAGGCATTCCCAAAGGCAGGGCTCACTTTCTCAGGGAACTAGGATGGAGGGGGCGGCTCAGCTTCATGGACTCTGGGTCTGGAGGTTCCTGTTAACTCCTGCTGGAGGAGCTGGGCTGAGGGTAGGAGATCCTTGTCTGAGCTTAGCTCCACCAATGTCCAGCAGAGCGATCTTGGGCCAGTCACCTCCATTTCTTATTTATAAGATCAGCGTTGAATTCACTGACCTCATCCTTCTGATTCCTTCCTACATTTTATCTCTGTTCTTTTACAGTCTCTAGATGATATAAAATTCATACAGGTCCACAATCCCTAAGCTACCATTTTCATATCCCAAATGCTCTGAAATCCAGAAATTCTTTTTGGGGGCACAGGGCGGGGGGAGACTTACTTGGCAGCGAACGCTGGCCTGAACTGACATGAGGCTATTTATAGTCTTTATTATCCCAGTTAGTGTGAATATTTATACACTCCACCACAGGAATATTAATGAGTTTACAGGGTGCTGAGCCAGGCTCCACTAGGAATGTTCTGTAATATACAAAAGAGGCATCACATTGCACATTAAAAAAAAATTTTTTTTTGAGTTCTCTAGAACTTCTGGCCCCAGCAATTCTAAGTAAGGTTTTATGGATGTGTGCTAAGATCACCGTGCCTGCAGCCAAGGTAAACTGCAAGGATCCATGAAGAAGCCAGCTTGTCTCCCAGCTTGTCCAACCTCCACCTTTCTTGTCCCATGACCCTGTCTCCCAACCTTTGTGAATAGCATTGTCCCTTGTCTATAAAATTCCATCTAGGCTGGACATGCTTGTCTGATAGTGGTTCTAGCTAGGACTATTTCTGGTTGCATTTTTCCTTCATGAAAATATTCCCTTCCCTTTGGGGCCCTGTTATCTGCAAAGGATCAGGAGCTGATGAAATAGAATAAGTCATATAAAGAATGGACAAGCCTATTAGTTCACCTTCCATGGATGAAATATCTACATTTGTAACAGATGTATTTTTTTTCACCTTTTATTCTTCTTTTTCTTTCTTTCTTTCTATTTTTTTTTTTCTTTTGACAGAGTCTCACTCTGTTGCCCAGGCTGCTGGAGTGCAGTGGTGCAATCTTGGCTCACTAAAATCTCTGCCTCTTGTACCTAAGCCTCCCGAGTAGCTGGGATTATAGGCACCTGTCACTATGCCCGGCTAATTTTTGTATTTTTGGTAGAGATGGGTTTTCACCATGTTGTCCAGGCTGGTCTTGAACTCCTGACCACAGGTGATCTGCCTGCCTCAGCCTCCCAAAGTGGTGGGATTACAGGCATGAGCCACTGCACCCAGACTACTTTTTTGTTCTTAATTGTGGTAAAATACACAACTTAAATTCTTACCATCTTAACATTTATTTATTTATTTATTTTATATTATAATATTTATTTTTTATTTTTTTATTTTTGAGATGGAGTCTCGCTCTGTCACCCAGGCTGGAGTGCAGTGGCCTGATTACAGCTCACTGCAGTCTCGAACTCCTGGGTTCAAGCAATCCTCTCGTTTCAGCCTCGTGAGTAGCTGGGACTACAGGCACGAGCCACCACACCCAGGTAATTTTGTAATATTTCTGTAAAGATGAGGTCTTGCTATGTTGCCCAGGCTGGTCTCAAACTCCTGGCCTCAAGTGATCCTCCTGCCTCTGCCTTCCAAAGTGCTGGGATTACAGGCATGAGCCACTGCGCCCGGACTATCTTAGTCATCTTTAAGTGCACAGTGCAGTAGTGTTCAATGTATTCATGTTGTGCTAATCTTCAGAACATTCTCATACCTAATACACAACTCCCCATTTCCCCCTCCTCCTAGCCCGACAAACACCATTCTACTTTCTGTCTTTATGAAGTTGACTACTCTAGATGCCTCATGGAAGTGGAATCACACAGGAGTTGTCTTTTGGTGATTGGCCTATTTTACTCAGCTTGATGTCCTCAAGGTGCATCCATGCAACAGGATCTCTCTCTGTCTCTCTGTCTCTCTCTCTCTCTGTCTGTCTCTCTCAGTCTTTCTTTTTAAGATGGAGTCTTGCTCCATCGCCAGGCTGGAGTGCAATCATAGCTCACTGCAGCCTTAAACTCCGGGGTTACGTGATCCTCCATCCTCCCGCCTCAGCCACCCGAGTAGCTGGGACTACAGATGTGCACCACCATGCTCAGCTAATTTTTTAATTTTTTTGTAGAGATTGGGGGTCTCCCTAAGTTGCCCAGGCTAGTCTTGATCACCTGGCCTCAAGCAATCCTCCCTCCTTGATCTCCCAAAATACTAGGATTACAGGCATGAGCCACCGTGCCCAGCCAGGATTTTTCCTCTTTCTAAGACTAAACAACATTCCACCGTATACAGCACATTTTGCTCCTCCATTCATCCATCATGGGAACCTGGGTTACTTCCACCTTCTGGCCATTGTGACTAATGCTGCTATAAACACAGGGGCACTCTAACATGTTTCTAAACCTCTCAATGTACACCCCCTTATGAGTAGAGCATTTTGATCCCATCTTTCTCTGCCTTTATAACCCCACAGAGAAGGGGAAAGCAATGTTGGCTAGAGGGAGAAGGAGTTTCCCCAGAAGAGAGGAAGGGAGAATCTACCTTCTCCGCCCCATGGATTCTAGAAAGAGGAAGAAGGCTCACCTCAGTATCCACACTACCCTCCCAGGGAAGGTGGAAGAGAAAAGAAAGATGAGTGTTCATGGGCATGGGGCTTGAACTTCCCTACCTGAACAAACATCCAGAAATGGGCAGACTCTTTAGATTCCAGTGGGTAGAGTCGGGAAGGTTGTCGGGCTGTGGGAATGGTGCATGGGACTTGGTGGCTTGCCTTCCGGGACTTGGCAGGAGATGACAACAACGGTCACTTCTGAAGTGTCTTGGGCAGCAGTGTAGCAGCAGTAAACAGTGGCTGGGAAGATAAGCTTGAGCCAGTGCCCTTGGCTTTTTGCAGCAAAAAGTTCAGGGCATGATAGGGCAGAAGATGCTTTAAGCCCTGATGGATGAACAGAAGCCTGGAGTCAGGATGAAGAAGTCCCATGCATGGGGACCATACCACCATGGGCAAATGACCAGGCCACAGGCTGCAGCAGTGGAAACTAAGATAGCCCCCTAAAAGACAAAAAGGGGCTGGTCACCCCTCCACAGCAGGGAGCAGATTCCAGCAGTCACACTGCCACAGGCTCAGGCAATCATCCTGCAGATCTCACGAGTATTCAAAGTCCCCTCTCCCCACTGCCTTGAAGACACAGTCAGCACCTGTCTCCACACACAGCCATCACTCTATAGGAAGGACAGAGGAGGGGCAGAGCAGTCCCTAAGGAGACTGCACCTCCCAATAGGGACTCTTTAACGCAGCCTGGAGAGAATCTGACTATTACATTGCAAGGAGACAGAGCCTAGTAGGTGCCATCGGTGCCATGCCCAGGTCTCCTGGACCAGTTGGTGCACCCAGCTGCTACCAGTGTTGCGGGGATCCTCAATGTGTGGTCGTGGCTTTCTCTGGACTGTCACCTCTGCTGTGGAAGCTGCTACACCTGGAGACACCTGGGAGGTTGCAAGGCCCAGCCCCCTGCCTGAGGGCAGCTAATGGCCTGTGGATGCAGAAGCACAAAACCCTAACTCCCTTGTCTCAAAGTGGAGCCAACTGTCTGGTACCATTCCGGCTCCAGAGCCCCCCAGGGGGTCAGGCAGAAGCTGAGTGCCCCGGTCCACACCTCTCAGCTCCTCCCCTGCCCTCTCCTGCTTCCTTCACCAGATCAGGGGCACTGGAACCCAGGTCTCAGGCTCTGCTTCCAGGGAACCCCACCCAACACATACACAATTTGCAGCTACTCTGTTCTTACCACATTGTGTGGAGGTGCCTAAGAATAAAGAATCGTATTTTCTTTCTACGGGTAAGTGTGGTGAGAGTGAATCTGTAACTGACTCCACTGTGTAGTTAAACAATGTCTTCAGGCAAAAGTGACTCTCATGAGGGCTTTACAGGCCCTGGAGGGGATCCCGAGGAAGGCCATCTGGGGGCAGGCAGTGGCTCCACACTGGCCTTTGCCTGCAGGACGGTTGCTGTGCTGATCTCTAACCCAGACCTCCCAGGAGGTTTGTTCTCCGTTCCCACCAGAGTAGTGTTGCCAGATTTAGGTCATAAAAATGTCAGATGCCCAGTGAAATTTGAATTTCAGATAAACACTACATAACTTTTTAGTATAAGTATGGCCCAAGTATTTCCCAGACTGTACTTATACAGAAGGGGTTTTTTCTTGTTTATCTGAAATGTAAATTTCACTGGGCATCCTGATTTCATCTGGCGGCGCCCCTGCCCCCGCCACAACATTCCCACACAGTCTGACTCAGCAGAAGCCCCCAGATCTGCCCACACACCCAGCCCTGGGCTGCCAGGGAAGCTGCAAGGGTCCGAAGTTCTTTCTGCTGGGATTCCACTCCTGGCTCAGCCGCCGTTAGGCCGGCCGGTTATTCTACCCACTCTGGATCTGATGAAAGCCACAGACTGTTAAGACTCAAAGCTAAGGTGGAAACAGGATGATAATACCCAGCTTGGGAGATCACTGCAACAGCCTGTCACTCAGAAGTCACCTGGGAGGCAAGCACTAGTCTCGATGTCAGCTTGTCCCTGCTCACATGGAAAGAAGTCTGGTGCCGGCCTGGGCTCACCCCGGGACTAGAAACAGAATAAGGATCACAGGCAAGCAGGAGAAATGGAACCAAACTGAGCTGGCGAGTAAGGGGGCTCACGGTAACCGAGCACCTACTACATGTCTGCGTCTGTATGGCCATTGTCACACAGAGTCCTCAAAAACAGTTCTGCAACGTTAGAGAATTGGTCCTATTTTAAGAGATGTGAAAATGGAGGCCCAAAGAGGCAAAGGGGGCCATCTATCTAGTAAAAGGCGGTGATAAGCTACAGGCTGAGGTCTGGGTGGTTCCAAAGCCCAGGTCTTCCCTCTCCAGGACGGGAGTCAGAACAACAAGGACAGTTTTAGCAGATGCTGTCCCTGCCTTGCCCATGTCCCCCCAGGGCTCACGGTTTCCATGGGGGGCTCTTCGCCCTGCAAGTGGGCAGGGCTGGGGACAAGACACCCTGGGAGCAGCCCTCGGCCAGGATGTGAGTAGGTGGGTAAGTATCCAGCCCCACACCCCTCAGGTGGCACAGCTCTGGGGCCTGTCCCACATTAGGTGATATCCAGACATCCCCAGCCGGAGGGAGCCCCCAGTGCTCATGGCAGTAACTGCTCAAGACCACCTTCCCTTTCCGGTCTCACATCCTCACTCCCTTCCTCATGGGACCAGGAACCCTTTCCATATCAACTACTTGCACTGCAGTTAGATTATCAGGTCAGCAACCGGGAAATCCACCTAAGAAAGCAGCTCATGCTTATCCAGCCTTACCAAGGCACCGTGCTAAGCTCCGCACCAAGATCATCTCATTTCATCCACCCACCTGCCCTTGGGATGAGATAGGTTCTATGATTATCCCATTTCACAGATAAGATAAATTAACTGACCTATGGCATTGCCAGGCCTCCAACCGAGTGGGCGTCAGCCTAGTATCTGTGTTCTCAACCACTGAGGTATTAATCAAGGCTTCCATTGAGCTTCTGGGCAATCATTTTCTCTCCTTCTAGCTTTGGACTGACTTCCTCTGCTTGGGTGCAAATATAAACAGGGGACGCAGCAGTCGGCTGCCCCCAAACAAGGGCACATCTTGTGTACAGGTGGAGCTGTGCAGTGGTGCAGTGTTTTAAGCATTACCTTCATTCCACTCATAGGATACTGAAGGCCCACGTGCCATGTATTCACCTCCCGTTCTTTGCTGGACAGAATGCCTCGCCCAAGATTTAATTTTCCTTCATTCCTCTGCTCTCACATTTTGTGCATCCTGCCCTTGCCTGCTGGGCCTCAGCACGGTGGTTCTGGAGCCTCCTAAGGACCAAGGCAGCTGAGTTCCTCCAGCCCTCCAGGTCCACGTGTCTCCGGATACGCAGGTGTGACTATGTGCATCTCTGAGTCTCAGTTCAGAAATCGGCTCTAAGTGACTTGCCTAATCTTCCCAAATGCAAAGACCTACTTAAGACCCTTTCAAAAGAAAGCTAGGCTTGTTGGCTCTGGCTTCGGAAAAGGGACCTGAGCAAGAGTTCTATCTGTCTGATTTGTCTCCATTCAAAGCCAAATTCTCAAGGTTCTAAAGAAAGGATTTCCCAGATTGTCATTGCTTTCATTGATTGCATTATCACCTGAGCAGTATCTTGCAGAGACTACAGATAGGAGTTTCAGTAATTTTTAAATAGCTTTTGGTGTTTTATAACATCAGAAGATAAGCTTGCCATTTGTAAACATGCCCTTGGACAAACAGCATACACATATTCCTTAGGAGGAAAAGAATCTGTGTTTCTGGGCCTGGGAAAGGTGGTGTTCTGCCTCTACTAAGGGTCGGTTTCAACACTGGATTGTGGGGAAAGAGTTTAAGCTGGAAAAAAGATCTCAGTTTCAATGATCTTCTTAAAATCAGCCACCCTTTGAGCATCTATTAGAAGTTCAAATCATGGGTTGCAAATGAAAAAGCCAGAGGGACCAGGCAAATTAAAAAAATAAAGCAGTGAAGAAAACAGTGCAAGGGTGCTGGCAAATGAGGACCAACATTGGACATCCACTGGGGAGGTCACAAAAGTGCTATGGACTGTGTAGCTGACTGTGGCCCCACACACCCCATCTAAAGGAGGCCACCCATTTCTGGAATGTGGGTCCCACGTGACTGGATCTTGTGAGTCTTTTCAAGAGGAGCCCAACATTTAGATTTTTATGTACTAGTACCCAATTTTTAAATGTTGGGAAATCATTCAAATATTCATAATGCTATGTGGACCCAACAAAACAAAGCCATGCCACAGTTTGCCTCTCCTGCTATGCACCTTCCTTCAGGAAAAATGTCCCCTTGCATATATAAATACAATTTGACATCATATTTCAGGCTTTTGTGGATCAGGGATCTCAGGTTTTTTTCTGTTCGTTTTTGTTTTTTTCAGACATATCACTTTGTCGTCCAGGCTGGAGTGCAGTGGCATGATCTCAGCTCACCACAACCTCTGCATCCTGGGTTCAAGTGATTCTTCTGTCTCAACCTCTCGAGTAACTGGGATTACAGGCATGCACCGCAACACCTGGCTTTTTTTTGTATTTAGTAGATTTGTATTTTTAGTAGAGACAAGGTTTCACCATGTTGGCCAGGCTGGTCTCAAACTCCTGACCTCAAGTGATCCACCTGCCTCAGCCTCCCAAAGTGCTAGGATTACAGGCGTGAGACACCATGTCCAGCCTGTAGTCAAGTTTTGATTCTTAGAAAACAATCTTGACTGGGGCCGGGTGCAGTGGCTCATGACTGTAATCTCAACACTTTGGGAGGCCAAGGTGGGTGGATCATCTGAGGTCAGAAGTTCGAGACCAGCCTGGCCAACATGGTGAAACTTCATCTCTACTAAATACAAAGAAAGTAGCCAGGTGTGGTGGCACATGCCTGTAATCCCATCTACTCCAGAAGCTGAGGCAGGAGAATCACTTGAACCCAGGAAGTGGATGTGGCAGTGAGCCGAGATCATACCATTGCACTCCAGCCTGGGCAATAAGAGCAAAACTCCATCTCAAAAAAAAAAAAATATATATATATATATATATATATATGGTCATATATGGTCAGGTGGTTCTCATCTTGAATCTTGGACGTGGTTTCCCTGGGACGTGTTCTGACCTTCCCTGTGAAAAACATCTACAAACGTGGACTGCCATTCTTGCCTCTGCTGTACTTCCATCTTCCTACTCAGGGGCCACATGCTACTCCCAGGTCCCAGCATCTTCCCTTAAATCCCTGCTGGGATTTTCTTTTCTTTTCTTTTCTTTTTTGAGACAGAGTCTTGCTCTGTCGCCTAGGCTGGAGTACAGTGGTGTGATCTCAGCTCACTGTAAGCTCCGCCTCCCAGGTTCACGCCATTCTCCTGCCTCAGCCTCCCAAGTAGCTGGGACTTCAGGTGCCCGCCACCACGCCTGACCAACTTTTTGTATTTTTTTTTTAGTAGAGACGGGGTTTCACCATGTTGGCCAGGATGGTCTCGATCTCCTGACCTTGTGATCCACCCGCCTTGGCCTCCAAACAAAGTGCTGGGATTGCAGGTGTGAGCCACCACGCCCGGCCAGGATTTTCATCCTTAAAGCATCCCTGGTGAAGCTTTGATTTCCAGTGCTTGCAAACCCATCTGAAAGTGCCAAGATGTGGTCCCTGGTCTCTGCCCTCTGCGTGGCCCTTGGGTGTTGGTGGCATTTAGATGTTGATCAAGTCATGCCTGGCCCGGGCTCTGCTCTAGAGGTTTGGATATGTATATTCCATCCTGCTCACAGCGTCTACTTTCCTGCATGGACTTTGGATAGAGTCACCTGGAAATGACCAAAGATACACATATGCCATCCCTCCTTCTTTGCAGAGAATATGAGAAAGCCCTTTGCACTGATCTGCACTCTGAGCCACTGCCATCTGCTCATTGAATGCTCCGCCTCTCTTAGTGGCAGTGAAGAGGCAGAAGGAACCACAGCTGGCTGGACCTGTGTTTGATCTTGGCTTTACCCTTTACTTGGTGGATCTGTTCCTACCTCTCCATTCCTGCCATCACTTAAGGATACCCTACCACGGATGTGCTAGGTGTCTTGCTGATTCACAGACATCTTATTTAATCCTCAAAACAAAGCTATGATGTGGGAACGTATCTGAGTCTCATTTGCCAGACAAGGAAATGGAGGCTCAGACAGCTTAGTAACATGTCCAAGATCATGTACTTGGCGAAGAGAAGAGCCAGAGCTTGAATCCTTTGTGTTTAGCTCATACCCATGAGTTCAGCCAACTAACCAACAGTTACTTTTCTCTTCTTGATCTATATGGGTCATGATAATCCCCAGCCCGGGTCACTGAGTGGCTTAGAATGAGCTCATATGAAGTGCCCAGATGAATGAGGGTCTCAAAGGTAATGTTGCTATAACAGTCGCCCTCACGTCAGCACACCCCAGCCCTGACCGACAATCTCTCCCTATATTTAAAGTGTGTGCTTGGCTCTAGGAACCTTCCTTTCCCTCCACCCTTCAGCCTGGCACTCTTGGTGTCTGTCTGTGCTGACTCTCCGGATTTGGCCAACCTTCAAGCCCCTTCAACCTCATCAATGCCGTCACCTTGCCAGTTGGGTGGCTGTGTTTTCCTAAGTACAGACCCATGTGGTTTTCTGTGCCTCTCAGTAGTTCCCTCAGGCATGCAGCAGTGAGGGCCATGTCCCAGGCAGGGGTTGGGCACTCTGGGTGCCCATGGGCCCTCACAGGAGCAGTGCTGTAGAAGCCCACAAACCCTTATGCAGGGATATGTGGGAGAAAGGAAAACGCACACACTCCAGACAGCAGGAGCACAACCAGGAGGACAGGGCTACCCTGAGGTACAAAGAGATGCTTCTGCAGAGCATGAAGTATGTCTCAGCACAGCATTTGGGGTAATCCCAGGATGAACTAGTTGCATAACCTTGCCCAAATCACTTTCCCTTCTTGGCCTTAGTTGCTTCATCTATAAAATGGGGAGGAACAGAGTTAGGTTACTAATTTTCCAAACAATGGTCCCTAGGCCTCCCCCATTCTCGGGGATTCACAATGTACACCAGCCTATTTACGGCTCTGAAAAGTCCTGTAAAGCAAGGAAACTGCTGACCTGGCCTAGCCCATTGTCTTTTACCTTTCCTAGACCAGACAGCCTTTTAAGTAACATCAGTTAGCTTCCCTTGAACCAGTGTTCTGTGGAATATGCGTTGGCTAATTTCCAAGATTCTTCTGGTGCTAAAGATCTTTAATTCGACAGCCCCTGTAAGTCTGTGCTAGGGGTCGGGAGGCCTGGTTAGCTGTGGGCCCTCTGGAATTTATGAGGTTCCTTCCCTCTGCTTTCTCAGCCATCACACAAGGACTCCAACACCTGTTCTCATGATCAACTGGGACAATTTTTTAGCTTCCTAACTGCTCTCTCTTCTCTCCAATTTTACATGGAGAATCACCTCTTCCTGCTTTCATCCAATGTGGCTTGGGTGGGGCCAGTCTCCCACTTGGCTCCAGGGATACACACATGACCAGGCCTGGCCAATGAGGTAACACATCCTCCTGGCCACAATGACTGCATCATTGTGGACACATGACCTCAGCTGGGCCAGCCAGAGAGAATCCTGGCACTTTTGCCAGAAAGATTAGGCAAGAAGTGGTGCCCCCTTCTTGCTGGGGTTGCTGAGTGAGTGTTCGTCTCTTCTTCCACTTGTGGGGGATCCTGTCAGAGAGATCCTGGCGATGCAGAACTGGAGATGGTGACAAATAGTTTCTTAACAACATCATTTGACGGCCTAGATACAGCCAGTCCTGAAGCCATACATGCTCCAATCAATCCTTTGCCTTTTAACTAGTTTGAGTTTAGTTTCTAATCCTAACTGAAAGAGCCCCATTCCACCAATTTTACAAGGGACACGATGAGAACTAAATGTTAAAGAAGGAAGGGGCCTTAAAGGCTGGTAAATAAAGCAAGACATGAGAAGTGCTTGGGAGGTAGAATGGGACAGTTACCCCATGGCATCATGTGGGCACAAGTCCAGATGCCAGGGAAGAAGGGACCGATCATGTAGACCTCAGCAACAATGGGTAACACTTAACGCGAAGAAGTGATATCCACTCTAGAAGTGGAATTGGGGGCCCTGCAATGTCAAACCTAAGCACAGGTTCAGATAGGATGCGTTCTAATACAGCCTTGCTACTCCACGTGCAGCCCGTGGGCCTGCAGCTCTGACGTCTCTTGGAGTTTGTTGGGAATGCAGAATCTCAGGCTCCAGTCCAGACCTACTGAATCTGCATCTTAACCAGACCCCAGATGGCCCACGTGCATGATCAGAGCTGAGAAGTACCACCACAGCATTGTTGAAGTGACTGTGTAGCGTGTCCATAGATCCCTTCCTGCTGATATGAACATGCTGCCAACCCACCAGGAGGTGGACAGTTTCCCTTCCCCTTTTATCTGGGCTCTCACCCTGTGGCTTAGTTAGCCGGGTAGAAGGTGATGAAAATGGTGCTGCCAGTTCTGCGCCTGGTAGCCTCTGCTTCCTCTTTCAGAAGCCAGCTGGGTGCGGTGGCTCACACCTGTAATCCCAGCACTTCGTGAGGCTGAGTCGGAGGCTTGAGGTCAGGAGTTCGAGATCAGCCTGGCCAACATGGTGAAACCCCATCTCTACTAAAAACACAAAAATTAGCTGGGCATTGTGGTGGGCACCTGCAATCCCAGCTACTCGGGAGGCTGAGGCAGGAGAATCGCTTGAACCCAGGAGGCAGAGGTTGCAGTGAGCTAAGATCATGCCACTGCACTCCAATCTGGGCAACAGAGCAAGACACCATCTCAAAATACTACAAAAAGTCAGCCTACTTGCCCTGAGACCTCCATGCTGTAAGAAAACCCAGACGAACTGCATAGAGATGTTTCCTGGAGGGCCCAAAAGTCCCAGCTGTGTGAGTGAGGCCTTCTTGGGCCACCCCGTCCAGCCCAGCCCCCAGCTGAGTGACCCTCACTGACACAATGTGGAACTGAGTCCTGCTCACACTCCAGACCCAGAGAAGTGGAAGAAATACGAATCTTTGCTGTTCCAGGCCACTATGCTTGTGTTATTTTGTCACACAGCAGAAGTTACTGGGGCTGTGACTGTCTTTCCTCCTCACTGAAGGAGGGGGCTGCCCTGCAGAAAGTTCCTACACTCTGAGAACCATACTGAGCACTTTCTGCCTGTCAGGCACTGTTCCAGGCACAGATATGGAGTGGAAGAGGGCAGACTGCATCCCTGCTCTGGTGAAACTGGGATTCGTATCCAGGGAGAGGGCAGTAGACAAGAAAACAGACAAACACGATAACTTCAGAGAGATAAGGAGAAATTTGGAATGGGGCTGGAGACACTGTTAGATAGAATAGAGAAGGTCTTTCTGAAGACACACACTTGATCCAAGGCCCTCCTGTTGAACAGGGGCAAGCCATAAAATGATCAGAGGAAAAAGTGATGCTGGCAGAGAGAACAGCAAATGCAAGAATCAAAAAGTGCAGGAGGTCTGGCAGTGAAGGCAGAGGGAAAGGGAGAGCCAGGAGAGGGGAATGAGATCAGAGATGAAGTCACAAAAGTCAGCAGGGGCCAGAGCAGCAGCGTCTAGCACACCAGCCACCAGCCACCCACGGCTCTGTAATCTAAGCTTCCATTTAAACAACAAGTGCAACTCCTCAGCCCCACTGGCCACATCCCAAGTGCCCAGTGGCCCTGTGTGGCTAGTGGCTATCATATTGGGCAACACAGAGACAGAATATTCCCGTGACGGTTCTGCTGGCTGAGATGGCTATAGAGTAACTCAGAAGCAGATCAGAACCAGAGTTCAAGGTCAGACCATGTGCTCTTGGGTTTAGTATTCCATTAAATTTCTGGACGTTCCAGTTTTCCCCAGGGTTAAATGAGGCTTTTCCAGCCTGACAGTGAGTCCAAATTATCCACAGCAAGAAGCCAAGTCCACAGACAGTTGCACACGGGTCCTACCCAAGGAACATCATCAGCAAGGCCTCATCCATGGAAACTGGCGGCAGAGGTCTGTGTAACTGACTTCTTTGCAACCTCATTTAAGTTGCCAATTGGGGCTCCCTGATGTGAAAAAAGAACAGAGCATGGCTACTATTTCAGGGCACCACGCAGAAGGGAGAGTGCCACAATTAGCCGAAGCTGCTTTCGATTAGCAGATTTTCTTCCTTGGTGTATAACATCTGTCCGTGTATAGACATCGCTCCATCTTGCCCTGTCAGAGCGAGGGGCTGGGCCAGTGAACCAGGCGGACCCACAGGGAGCTCAGCATCCATCAGGACAATGTCCAGGAGGGGCTGGAAATAGGCACTGTGGAACTTGGCATGTCAGTGGCAGTTTGTCTTAGGAAAAAGCTAAGAAAGGAGAGTGCTTCCTGCTTCCTTGCACAAGCTAGGAGGCGGCAGATGGAGACAGAAGTTTTCCTTGGGGTTGGAAAGACCTGCTTTGTCATGTAGTATTTATGACATCTCCACAAGTACCTGAACCTCTGGGGTGGTTACCTAACCATGCTCATCTGAGAAACGGGGCCGATGACACCCACCTCATGGAGTTGGGGAGGAGTATGTGAAATAATCTCTGGAAACATACTTGACATGCAGCAGGTATTCTGTAAATAGTGGCTGAATCATAATCTTGATAGGAAAGAACCAGATGAACGAGAGAGATGGGCATGGGGACGTTTGATCAGCACTCAGACCTGGCTCCTCCATTTGTTCAGTCAACACAGGTTAACTCTGCAGATTGGCTCTGGAGCCTTGGAAAACTCCCTCAACCAGTCTAGGTTCCTCTTTCCTACCTGGGGCCTGTAGCTGATCTCTGTGGTTCTTTGCAGTTCTCCTTGCCTAACAGAAAGTTTGCAGCTGCCCTTAAGGCGTGACTCATCTGAGTTCAATCGCAGAGGCTGGGCAAAGTACTAAGACCCAGAATCCTACAATCTGGGATTTGGAAACGGCCTTTAAAGATCTTTTGGTCCAGCTCCCAGGTGATGACAAGAATCCCATTCTCTTCCATGCTGACTGAAGAACCGGGGCCCGCACACTCTTGCTGCCTTGCAAAGCAGCCCATTCTCTTTTCAGAGAGCTCTAATGTTGGGGATGGTCGATAGAGAGTGAATGCGTGCTCCAGGTTAATGGCCCTCTTTAGACGTGCCACCAGCACAGAACAGTCTTCAGTTTCTGTGTCTGTAGAATGAACCTGAGAACACCTGCTTCACACAGGTCGGAATTAAGAGCAACAACATAGGTGGCGGGTCTGGTATGGGAGGTTCAGCGTTTGCTCCCTTTCTCCTCTCCAAATTAAACCTGCTGCAGGACGCGGACCACAGGTTGCTCTAGCACTGGCCCCTCTACTGTCTTTTTCCCTTTTCCAGTGGGGCCTAACCTGGGCTAAAATGTTCTTAGCATGCTTGGTGAACCATTGGCATCTTAGACTTGTGTGTGAAGCAGAGGTTGGCTTCAGCCCATCACATATAAAACTAAGGAGGAATGGCAAACCCTAAAGGTAAAATATTTCTCTGATCCCCCCACCCCCACCTCCCTTTCTACCTTACAGTCAGGGAGAGCTAGGAGCCTTCTCAAAATCATGGGGTCCCTACAGAAGCCACTCCTTCGTGGGAGAAGGGACTCAGCTGCAGCTGTGTGGACGTGTTGGCACTCACAGATGGTGAATGGACCATGGACAGACTGTGGGAAAACACGAATGGGCCATGGTGGGGAAGGCAGCTGTACCTCCTGGGGCCCAGAATGGGTCCCCACTGTTTGCTGTAGAAGACCTTGGGCCTCAAACCACCCTCGACCGAGTGCAGGTGGCCCATATGGAAAGAGCCAGCATCCTCTTTGAGAGATGGCTTTGGCGTCTGTCCCCATCCCCCCACCTTAGATTTTGCCCGCTTTCCTGGTGTTCTAATCCATCTACTCATTTCCCATCACCATCCCAAAGCTCTCTTGCTGTCCTGAAAGGAAAGGAAGCGATTTGATATACAAGCGGGTCACCGGGAGGTGGAGATTTAAAAACAGCCAAAGCAGGAAGGCCTTTTACAGAAAGGAAGGGCCGTCGTACACATTTTGGATGGGAGGTGGCTGCGTCAGCTACCTCTGCTTATCCTTGCTATGTGGTGTGTCATTTGGCCAATGGCTGTCCCTGACCTCAATTCAGGCTAGAAGTGATGCTCTAGTGAATTTGCCATCTGAAAGCCTGGCCTCTCTGCTCTGTCTATTAAGAACACAGGTGACCTTTGCCCAGGGAGCTGGTGCAGGTGGCAAGCTGAGTCTTAGGGGAGAATAGAGTACCGCCTCCCACAGATGGTGACACAGCAGGAAGAGGCTGGGAAGGGGTGTGTGCATCAGGGCAGTCAGCTTTCCTAGGAAGAGTTTGGGGCTTACCTGGCGAACCCCCAGCCACCAGTTTGGCCCATCTAAACCTGTGTGAGAATGAGACCCTAAAGTGCTAAGACAGCCAGCTGTTGTCTGTATCTCCTTCCATGCTGCTGGGGGAAGCTCTGAATACTCACCAGGTGCTCCTGACAAGCCAGTGGCAGCCGGCAGTTTGTCTCAGTCCCCTTGGATCTGGAACTGCAGGCCAGAGGTTCAGCTTATGTCCCAGGCCCATGGAGCAATCAGTCCCAAGATCCTGAAGGGACTACATTGTGATGTCACTCCACGGGTCAGGGGTGGGCACAGGAAGGGCTGCTGTGGCTGCTGGCATCAGGGCACAGGGCAGGGCAGGAGCGAGAGCCTCAGGCCTCTCCAGAAGAAATCGGCCTGTCTAGGTGCTGTTCTCAGCTGGGGTTGCTGGGAAGGAGTGAGGGATGTCTGCTGTACAGAAAACGTCAGCCTGGAAGACTGCTGATGAATCCATCCGCTGCCACTTCCTGCCACAGTTTCTATTCTCACCCGGCCTGGGTCACTTCAGTGAAACCAAGTCCATCCTTCATACAGTTTTCCCGCACAAAGCAACTTCTGTGGGTACCCCCTGCTCCTTGCACATCTGCTGTGATGGACTTAAAATTCCAGGGCAGCTTTTTCTTCTACTGGTATACCCGTAATTTTCCCCTACTGCTCACCTGGTAGGGACTCAAGAAAAGAGAAGTAACTTAAATATTAACTCAGGAAAACAAGCAGAAATATAAATCCTCCCACCTTCAAGTTAAATTCAACACAGGTGTTCTTTAGGTTATCTTCCATAGCACATATGCCTGGCCTACTTTCCGTTGTTGGTAATTGATAACTTGGTACAATGTATATTTACTAAGCCTAAAAAGAAAAGAAAAACTCAAAAAAGGGGGCAAAGTATAAAATGTTTCTGGAGGTTCCATCCCCTTTCGCCACTGATGCTTGGGATTGGGGGTGGAGGAGTTCTAACCAAGAGCAAACGGCTTTGCTTTGGAAACTGTTGAGTGGCCCTAAATTTTAGAGTCCAAAACAGTGGATCTTAAACTTTAGGTTGCATTAGAATGACCTGGAAGACTTGTTAAAATACAGATTCCTGGGCCCCACTCCCAGAGTTTCTGACTCAGTAGGTCTGGGGGAGAACCCAATAATTCACATTTCTTACACATTCCCACATGACATTGAGGCTGCTTGCTCTGAGACCACACACTTTAAGAACATGTAAGGGTGCTGGTATCTTAGGTTTGATCCTGAAATAGTATTGCCAACTGATGGCAGTATTCAGGGGTTGCTGGAGAATAAACAGGAGCTGTAGCTTTGGGACCAACGCTGGCTGGTCTCTCTGGGTTCAACCAGCACGCTTTACTGAGGATCTGTTCATTGCCAGAACTGAGTCATGTTTTGGGGAAGCACAACGGACATTGTCAGTGCCCTGCCCATAGCCTCTTGGCCTTACAACTTCACTGTACAAAGGCAGTCTGACTCCCAGCTACCAGCACCTGCAAATCTTTACTTGAGGGCTTTTACCAGCTGCTGGAGTCTACCTTGCCTACAAGTGGATAGCTGCAAGTTCCACTGGGAGGCTTTAACTTCTCATTCAATGACTATTATGAGTTGGTAGATAAATACCCCAGCTCCCTCCCTGCTCAGATGGAATAACTTGGAGTCATGTTCTGTACCATGGCCCAGAGGACCCACAGGACCCACCTGTAGGTGCCTATGGTAGGTCATTCTGTTGCTATAAAGAAATATCTGAGGCTGGGTAATTTCCAAAGAAAAGAGGTTTAATTGGCTCACAGTTCTGCAGGCTGTTCAGGAAGCATGGCGCCAGCACCTGCTTTGCTTCCAATGAGGCCTTAAGGAGCTGACAATTAGGTGTGAAGGCAAACAGGGAGCCAGTGTATCACATGGCAAGAGTGGGAACAAGGCATGGGAGGTACCGCACACTTTTCAATTTAAAAAAAATTTTTTTTTTTGAGGCAGAGTCTCACTCTTGTTGCCCAGGCTGGAATGCAATGGCACGATCTTGGCTCACTGCAACCTCCGCCTCCCAGGTTCAAGCAATTCTCTTGCCTCAACCTCCAAAGTAGCTGGGATTACAGGCACCCACCACCACTCCCAGCTAATTTTTTTGTATTTTTAGTAGAGATGGAGTTTCACTTTTGGCCAGGCTGGTCTCAAACTCCTGACCTCAGGTGATCCGCCCATCCCGGCCTCCCAAAGTGTTGGGATTACAGGCATGAGCCACCGCTGCCAGCCAGGTACCACACACTTTTAAACAACCAGATCTCACAATAACTCACTATCATGAGGACAGCACCAAGACATTCACGAGGGATCTGCCCCCAGGACCCAAACACCACCCACCAGGCCCCACCTCCAACATTGCGATCACATTTCAATGTGAGATTTGGAGGGGACAAATATTCAAACCATATCAGTGCCCACAATGGCAGCTGGCTTGCTAACATACCCCACATTGCTGCCCATATCCCCTGCCTCACCTCCCCACTCCCCTTCCTGTGTTTCCTGGGATCAACTTGCAAATAAACTACTTCCACTCAAATCCTTGTTTCAGGGTCTGCTTCAGCGGGAACCCAAACTAAGACTTTATAAATAAGAAATGGTTTCTGTTCTTTATAAGTTCACATTTAGATGGAGAAAGTATATAAACTGGCTTGGCACAATTCAGAATGTCTGGGAACTGGTGAGTGTCAGGTCTCAGGGCAGATGGAGGTGTTCTGCTGGTTGGCCTTTGGAGTATCATCAAGAATGTCTTGAGGAAATACATGAACTGATATGCTCAGGGGGAGGCCTGGCAACCTGGCCCAAAGGCCTTTTCTTCCGTACAGGGAGTCCTGAATGCCCTACCTCCCAGGGGACTGATTTGCTACACAAACTCCACGTGCTTTCCACCTCCCTGGACAATTCCCCCTGGAATAAGAATATTGAGGTGGAGCTAGCACCATATTAAATATGGCTCTTGTTCATGCTTTTCGGGGAGTTTCGGGTGCTTAGAGAAGGCTTGCTTGGGATATCTGCTGGCCTGTTAGGATTAATATGCTTTCCTAGGTGCTCTGCTCAATACCATACTATGCCCAGCCTCACACCTGCACTATGGTAGGATTAATCCAACTCTGCCATTGCTTTTGCAGTGGGCGTTAGTTTCTACCCTAACTCCTTCCACATTCTCCTCCCCATCATCATCATCATCATCATCATCATCATCACCATCAGATCTCTTAGAGATCCTGCTAACACACATACAATCCCAATGAAAACACCATATGGGGAGAAAGCACTCTTCAAGTCCAGTTCCCATTCTTCCAATCAGACACGGCATGTACTGAAATTCTGGAATCGACGCTGAAAAGATCCAGTCACTGCTTGGCTGGTCATTCACACAAATCATTCTTGGGCAACATGGCACCCAGTGTTCTTTTCCTCCACATTTCAACTTGGCTAGAGGAAGAATGAAGCCTACTGTACCAGAGCATTGCATCAATAACAATATCGATATTTTCAGTAATACCCAGGACTCAAAAAATTGCCTCAAACAGTCTTTAGCTCTGCCTCTAGACAAAGAATTACAACCATAAAAACACTTACCTCTGAAAAAATGTTCAACATTATTAGCAATAAGGGAAATGCAAATTAAAACCTCTACATGCTCACCAGAATGGCTAATATTAAAAAGAGCAACAATACTAAGTGTTGACAAAGATGTGGGGCAACTGGAACTCTCATATAATGTAATATAATATAACCACTTTGGAAAATTGTCTGGTAGTTTATTATAAAATTAAACATAAAGAACTACCCCATGACCAAGGATTCTACTCCTGTGTAATTACCCAAGACAAATGAAAACATGTCTACAAGCTGGGTGTGGTGACTTATGCCTGTAATCTTGGTACTTTGGGAGGCCAAGGCAGGAGGATCATTTGAGGCCAGGAGCTCAAGACCAGCCTGAGCAATATAGAAAGACCCTAACTCTACAATAAATAAGAATAAAGAAAACATGTCCACAAAAAGATTTGTGCAAGAATCGTCATAACTGCTTTACTCATCATAGCCCCAAACCAAAAACACCCACATGTCCATTAACAGGTGAATGTCCATTAACAAGTGAATGTATATTCTTATAATGAAATATTAATCAGCAACAAAAGGAACAAACTATTGATGCATATATGATAACATGATAAACCTTGAAAACATTATGCTGAGCAACAGAGGCCAGACATAAAAGAGTACACACATGGTTGCCATTATATGAAATCCGGGAATAAACAAAACTGACCTGAGGCTACAGAGATAAGGTCAAAGATTGCCTGGAGTGGGGGATGGGGGAACAGGCTAAACAGCACAGGTGACTCCGTGGGATGAAGGGAATATTCCAGATCTCTATCATGGCGATGATTACTCAGGTGTATACATTTGTCAAAATTCATCAACTTGTACAATTAATGTGTGAATTTTAGAGCATGTAAATTACACCTCAATAAAGGTGACAATATACACATATATGTATGTGTGGTGTGTGTATATGTAATGTGTAATACACACACACACACACACACACATACCCTAGGTTTTTCTAGGGGAAAAAACTAGAAAGAATATGCTAAAATGCGTAAGTCGTTATGTTTCACAGATGAGATTGTAGATAATTTTTTTCTCTTCTTAAATTCACCAACATTTTACCTATGCGATTCCACCTTTTTTTTTTTTTTTTTTTTTTTGAGACAGGGTCTTGTTCTGTACCCCAGGTTGGAGGGCAGGGCTGTGAACATGGCTTACTGTATTCTTGACCTCCCAGGCTCAAGCAATCCTCCTGCTTCAGCCTCCCAAGTAATTACAGGCATGCACCACCACGCCCAGCTAACTTTTTTTTTTTTAATTATTGTTTGTAGAGATGGGGTCTTCCCTATGTTGACCAGGCTGGTCTCAAACCCCTGGGCTCAAGCAGTTCTCCAGTCTCTGCCTCCCAAAGTGCTAGGATTACACCACCACACCCAGCCTTACTTTTTAAATAATAGAATGAAAAATGTTCATTTTTTAAAATTTCAAGCTGCTAAAGGCAAGTGCTTATGGTGGTCCATAACAATCTGGAGTTGTGCAAACAGAGTCCTTGGTCAAAGTCCCTGTCCCACTACTTCCTCATTTTATGACCTAAAGGAAGTTATTTCATGAGCCTCAGTTTTCTTATCTATATAATCGGTTTGTTGGAATGATTGAATTAGGATAATGTATGTTCAAAGCCCTCTGCAGGCAGGGTGCGGTGGCTCACACCTATAAGCCCAGCACTTTGGGAGGATGAGGCAGGAAGATTGCTTGAGTCCAGGAGTTCAAGACCAACCTGGACAACAGAGTGAGACCCTGCCTCTACAGAAAAATTTTTAAAACTTATCCAGGCCTGGTGGCATGAACCTCTATTTCTACTTGGGAGTCTAAGAGAGGAGAATCACTTGAGCCTGGGAGGTCAAGGCTACAGTGAGCTGTGATGGCATGACTGCACTCCAGCCTGGGCAACAAAGCAAGACCCTGTCTCAAAAAAAAAAAAAGAAAAAAGAAAAGAGAGAGAGAGAGAAAGAAAGAAAGAAAGAGAGAGAGAGAGAGAGAGAGAGAGAAAGAAAGAAAGAAAGAAAGAAAGAAAGAAAGAAAGAAAGAAAGAAAGAAAGATGCCCTCTGCAAACGATAAAGCACTACAATGTTAGATGTAATGTTTCACACGATACATTAATAAATCCAGGCCTTGCCTTTGTTTCTGACCTCTTAACCCCTTGCTCATGAGTACTAGTTCCTCACCAGCTTCCACTCAGTTCCTAAGATTTTCTAATACACTCCTGCCTCAGGGCCTTTGCACATGCTGATCCCTGCACCTAGAAGACCTCTGCTCCCGCATCTTCGACAGTTGGTTCCCTCGGGTGATTCAGATTTCAGTTCCAGTGTCTCTTGGGGCTTTACCTAATCATCCCAAAATAACCTCCTCCCACTCTGTCCCATCACTCTGTTTTATGAGTACTTGAAATTGTCTTGGTTTTGTGCTGACTGTCCACCTCCCATCCCGAACCTCCTTGTGGAGAGGCTTTGCGTCTGTTTTGTTCACTGCTGTATGTCCAGCCCCTGGAGCACAGTAGGTGCTCAAAAATCATTTACTGAATGAACGAACAAGTACTTATTGACAATTAGGCCACACGTTGTATGTATTCAGTTCAATCTGCCAATTCATTGGAACAAGGCGAGACTGTGAGGCAAACGCTGCTTGTTCCCACCCCAGTGGCTGAAGGAATCCGTCCAAGACGTGCCCGTTGGCCACAGATCTGAATGCTTGCCACTGCCCATCAGGCTCCAAGTCAGCCACCATGGTGTGAAGATGGAGGAATAAGGAGGGCATTGTGCTGCCTGCAGAGACACGTTCCGAAAACAATTCGGGAGAGCACCTCCTCCGACTGGACACACCTCTCCCGGCCAGGTGATTTGTCCTTGCCTCCTTTCTTTGTCTCTTCCCCACTGTGGGCAAGGAAGTCAAACCAATCTGCCTTACCTTTGTTCCTCGCAGCGTTCAGCGCAGGGTTGCTTTAAAGTTCTGGTGCTGCATAAACCCTGCCAATGCCACAGTGGAATTTTCTAGCCCATGCCAAAGACGGAGCTGATTAATTTTCGTGCCTGAAAGAAAGAAAACACTTCTTTAGAAATTGGCGTGTTTAGCGCTCTGCTGAAGGAGGGTGAAGCCTCCCTGCAAGGAAGATTAATCTAGGTTTGTAGGTAGGTCATTCAGGGAAACACCAGCACACTGCAAAAGACGTTGTCCAAGCCAATGGCTGCCCGCTGCCTGTGGGTGACTTGAGCAAAGGTAGGAAAGTACCCACTCCTCTCAAAAGTGTCCATCCAGTACATTTCCAGAAAGTTCTTCTGCCCTGCCTCTTCCCCTCTCTTCTGAAATGTCTATGGTTCCTGGAGAGATCACACATGGGTGCCAGCTTTTCAAAGTGGAAATCAGGCTGGGCCAGTTCCCCAGGGCCTGGACCTGATGCTACCACAAAGATAAGCCAGAGTCTCTTTGTGCAGTATTAAGTAATTTAAAACTTTTTTATATTAAATCAAGGAATGTGTCTTAGAAAATAGTGTAGAAAGGAAAAAAAATTAAACTATCACATCAGGGGGTTGGGACTTCTTGTGATTTTTACATTATTTTTGATATCTTGTCTTGTATTATCTGTATTATGCATTCAAATGTATTACTCTTATGTCATAAAAATAACAATGATACTATTTCCATTTTTAGAAAACCAGCTTATGTGGAAATAGCTTGAGGAAGAATAAACAATCACATGGGGCCGGGCACAGTGGCTCACACCTGTAATCCTGGCACTTTGGGAGGCTGAGGCGGGTGGATCCCTCGAAGTCAGGAGTTTGAGGCCAGCCCAGCCAACATGGTGAAACCTCACCTCTACTGATAACGCAAAAGTTAGCTGGGCGTGGCGGCACATGCCTATAATCCCAGCTACTCGGGAGGCTGAGGCACAAGAATTGCCTGAACCCAGGAAGCAGAGGTTGCAGTGAACTGAGATCACACCATTGCACTCCACACTGGGCGACAGTGAAACTGTGTCTCAGAAAAAGAGAAAAAAATCATATGAGTGTTTAATGGTAACTTTAATGTCTTCTGGGACAGATGGCTTAAAGGCCATGCCCCTCCTTGGTGTCCACATTCACTCTTGTCTGACATTAGAGGTATTGTGGCAAAAATGCTTGAAAGGCATTGCATGGTAAGTCAGTAAAACTTTAGTGCAAATTAGTCTATCTGAGGTAATCTCTCTCTCTCTCACGCTCTCTTTCTCTCTCACACAAACACACACACACACACACACACACGGCACCTAAAATTTCATAAGAATCTGCGGATTCATCAGGAAATGGCACTGGAAGGAAGAATGAAAAGTTGCCTAAATTCAACCACCTAAGTAAATTTTGCCCTGGCCTGGAGTTTTCTGACCACAGTGACGTGTAGCATTCTGAAGAAGAGTACCAATGGGGCTGCGGGCTATGCTCTCATCCCTTCAAATCTAGTTTTTCTGCAGTGTACATTCATATCAGAGGCTGGGACGATTGTGCTGAGCTGGGACAGTTGGCCTGATCTATTAGCTGGCAGAAGGGCCTGCAGGGCCAAAGACAGGGAGCTGAACTCAATTGCCCTGGCGGACCCTTTCTGAATTCCATTTTATATTTTCTTTTTTTGCCTCTGGTTTAAGGACCTTCTTTAAAACTCTCACTAATCATTTAAAAATAAAGAAAAAAACGCTGATTAACAGAATTTGAGAAGTGTCACGTGATAATTAAGTGACTAGGGAAGAAAGGTTTAAGAAGCTGCAGTTTTTAAGTCTGGAGGGAAGAACCTGGAGGAGGGAATCAAATAATGATTTTTAAGTACCAGGCACTTACTAATCAAGTAACAGGCACTTTGTGAACACTTAGCAGAGACCCAGTATTGAGCAGAGTGCCAAAGCTCTGCCCTAAAGCCATGAAGAATAAGACTGTAAGAAATAAGTGCACAGTGATGTAGAAGTGATTTAAGGTAGACATAAGAAAGGACTTCCTGAAGCTAAAAGCAACTCATTGCAGAACTGAAATCACAGGGAGTTCAGAAGGAAAAAACAAGTATGACTCAGGCCTTTTATAAGCTTTTTTTGGTTGAAGAGTCAGGATTGCTATGTACAGACTCTAGCAGTGAACTCAGGTGCCCAGTTGTGTTGTGGTGGTCTCCAAAGGGAGTCGGTGGGGCAGAGGAAAAGAGTGGTAGCTATGTATTCAGGAGTCCTGTGGAGGAATCAGCTCCATAGGCTCTTCGAGGACAGAGAATAACCAAGTTCAATCCAACTTTGCACCCCTATCAACAAGAGGGTGCCTGGCGAACTTAGCGCCAACTACAGGATAAATGACCAAAGACAGCTCTTGAAAGATGAGAGGGCGAGAATAGCATGCAAGGCTATACGGAGTGTGCTTTGGGCAGAGGCATATGGGGTACAAATAGGAAGAGGAGGAGCTTGGTGAGTGTCGGGGGGCACTGGTATTTGGAGGTCCACAAAAGTCAGGCAGAGAAACAGAGACTTGCCATGGTGGGTACCATTTTAGGCTCCTGAAGGGGAGACAAGAAAAGATAGAAGTAGTGGTTTTGGAATGTTAAGTTTCCTAAATGTGAGCAGGATGGATTGGAAAGAGAAAGCAGGGGGGAAAAAAGACAGCTTGGTCCTTCACAGTTTCTGTATACCACTTCACCCTGTGAATTTACTTTGGAGTACTGACCACAAATTAAGCATCCATCTGTTGAAATGCTGATTGCTTCCCCCATCCCCCATCACCAATAGACTATCAACCCACTGAGGGTAGGTGTCCTATTTGTCTTGTTCTCTGCTGAATTCTTAGCAGCTCATATAGACTGTAGCATGCAGCAGTGCTCTATAAATATGTATTGAATGAATGAGTATACTAAACCACGAATGGGAGATGAAGTTCTAGACTATAGGTCAAAGTCCTGAGCTCTTCATCTCTGGTAATCTTAGAGAAGAGCCAAGTTGTCTAACTAGCTGGACTAGTTAAGAATGCCTTCTGCTCAGGGATGGATAGATGAAGCCCCATTGGGCCTTCCAACCCAGTGGACCTTGGATTTTATCCCAAGATGTCCAATGTGAGGCATCTAGTCATGCCAGGCACACCTCAGGGCCATGAAATGTTTCTTCCAACTGATACTTCCCATCTGAGATGGGGAGTTGTGAATCCAAAATTCTTTTTTTTTTTTTTTTTTTTGAGACGGAGTCTTGCTCTGTCACCCAGGCTGGAGTGCAGTGGCCGGATCTCAGCTCACTGCAAGCTCCTCCTCTCGGGTTCACGCCATTCTCCTGCCTCAGCCTCCCGAGTAGCTGGGACTACAGGCACCCGCCACTTCGCCCGGCTAGTTTTTTGTATTTTTTAGTAGAGACGGGGTTTCACCATGTTAGCCAGGATGGTCTCGATCTCCTGACCTCATGATCCGCCCGTCTCGGCCTCCCAAAGTGCTGGGATTACAGGTTTGAGCCACCGCGCCCGGCCCGTGAATCCAAAATTCTTAAGACACCATAACTGGACAGCACAGCTAGGCAGTGTCATTGGTTCAATTAAAACATTTTTGACAGCTTATCAAGTGCTTGCTACTATCCAGTGAGTGCACTGAAGGGAAGATGCGTAGCATCCTAGAAGGATAATAGAAAGGAGAAGGGTTTCATTAACTCACGTAGGGTCTGTTATACCTGCTCATTTCTCCATTGGCATTTCTGTGGGAGAGGCAGAGAGATGTATCCTAGAAATATGCCATTTCTGGAGTCTTCAGGGCTTATTTAACGTTGTTATCTATAAATGTGAAGCCTTCAGCAAGCAACTGTACGTCTCCAAACCTCAGCTCCTCACCTGTGAACTGAGGATAATAATAATGGTTATAGTAAGAATTATTACAAAGCACTTTACAAACAGAAAAGTGTCAGATACATCAATTATTTTGGATTTTCTTGTTTTCTTTGGGGACTCACCACCAGCCACTAAGTCAATCATTGTCATTTTTTGCAAAAACTCTTATCTGTAAGCTCACTTCTAACATCACTTGCAGAACAAACCAAATATTCTTCTCCCAAGTTCTCTTTTACTACCACTTGCAGCCACAAAAATTGGCAACTTGAGTTCACACTTATGTCTATTTCCTTTGTGTATATTTTATTTTTGTTTAGACAATTACTATAGTCTATAGAGATTTTTCTTATGTAACAACATTGCTCTGGTTTTGAGTAAAAGTATTGCAGAATTTTAATTGTCTGGGATATCACATATGTCCTCCGATCTAAATTTTGCTAAAGTGCATGATACATGTGCTGACTATGAAATGGAAGGCTCTCCATTCTGTTTTATGTTTTTTGTTTGTTTGTTTGTTTTTTTTTAGACGGAGTCTTGCTCTGTTGCCCAGGCTGGAGTTCAATGGTGCGATCTCAGATCACTGCAACCTCTGCCTCCCGGGTTTAAGTGATTCTCCTGCCTCAGCCTCCTGAGTAGCTGAGATTATAGGCACCTGCCACCATGCCCAGCTAATTTTTTGTATTTTTAGTAGAGAGGGGGTTTCACCATGTTGGCCAGGCCAGTCTTGAGCTCCTAACCTCAGGTGATCCGCCCACCTCGGCCTCCCAAAGTGCTGGAATTACAGGAGTGAGTCACCGTGCCCAGCCTCCATTCTGTTTTAAAATTCTAAGTCAGTTTTTAAATAAGCTCAAATGGTCCTACACTCATTCATTCATTTGTTCATTCATTAAATAAATATTTATGAGTTTTGGAGCAGACACTGTTGGCACCTTGCCCACATCCCTTCTGCCATTCCTGTGCATATCAACAGCCTGTGATTGCAAACACCAGCAACCTTCTTCCTAAGTGCTTTCTCTGGGTTATGGGCTGGAAATACCAGAGAGCTAATGCCTCCAGGAGCAGCCTTCAACCAGTGATGAATAGGAATTGGTGAATAAGTACTCTGCTTCCTTGCTTCTCAGTTTGGAAGGGAGTTCCTCAATGGGATTACATGTCAGCTACTCACAGTGGTAACTTGCTGTTGATGCACTGTTCACTGACTCTCTTACATTTCCTGTCTCACTTCCCCACTTCTCTACTGGTGATTCCTGGGTTCACCTTCCAACTGCTTTCACTCCAACCCTTTTTTTCAGGGTCTGCTTCTGGGGAGATCTAACCTAGGGCGAATTCTTACCAGGACAAAGGCATGGGACTAGGTGTTCTTAATTAGACATTGGGTAGAGCCACTGACCCTAACGAATCCACAGTTCAGACAGGGAGATGATATGTGTGCAGAAATGCCAACATGAACATGCACATCTCATTCTTCTAACATTTAAAAATCCTGCTGGGTCTCTCTCTCTCTCTCTTTCTCATGCACTCAGGCGTGCATGTGCACATGCACACACACACACAGATACACACACACACTCCACTCTGATTCACATGACTATTGTATTTAGTGGTATGGTAGAGCCAGCCTGCTTATGAAAGCTGATTGTTACATGTTTAGGAATTTTTCCAGCAGTTTGTTAAACATGGTCATTATACTTTGGGAGGCCGAGGCGGGCGGATCACAAGGTCAGGAGATCGAGACCACGGTGAAACCCCGTCTCTACTAAAAATACAAAAAATTAGCCGGGCGCGGTTGTGGGCGCCTGTAGTCCCAGCTACTCGGGAGGCTGAGGCAGGAGAATGGCGTGAACCCGGGAGGCGGAGCTTGCAGTGAGCCGAGATCGCGCCACTGCACTCCAGCCTGGGCGACAGAGCGAGACTCTGTCTCCAAAAAAAAAAAAAAAAAAAAAAAAAAAAAATTAAATTATATAAACTTAAAATGAAATAGATCATATTAAAAACAAAGGTAATAAATACTCAAAATCATCGCTTCCTAATTACTACATTTTACTGTTATCTATACTCTTGGAATGATTTGTGTCTCGTATTTTTATGGTAGAAAGAGTAGACAGTGGTGTGCTACTGCAAATTTCTTCCCATCTTTGCCTTCAATGACTCCATAGCTTGAAATCAATTGGCTCTGATGGGAATATTTACACCACAGAAACTGGCAGATGCTGTAAATCAGGGAGTGCCCCCATCCCCATCTGCACCTCTGAAAGCCAGTTGTTAAATATTTACTAGCACATCATCAACCATGTCTTGCCTGGAATCTTGGATCAGTCTCCTAATTTGAGTCCTGAATCTTCCATTACACTGTCCAGTCTATCCTGCATATTGCTGCTAAAGTGATCTTTGAAAATGCACATCAGATTGCATCATTCTTCTGCTTACAGCTCCCACCCAACCTCAGCATCCCATGGTATCCTCAGGCCTCCGTGGTGTGGGACCTTCCTGCCTGCAGACCCCCTTCCTTTCTCTCCCTTCCCCTTGTCCGTGAGCTCCAGCTACACAACCTTCTTTCTGTTCCCTGAACCAGCTGCTAAGCTCCTCCCTGACCCAGGACTTTTGCACTTACCCTTCCTTTTCCCAAGACAAGATCAGCTTCTTTTCATCGTTTAAGTTTCAACTCAACCATCACCTCCTCAGAGAGGCTTTCTCTGTCCATCTTCTTCACATCCACTGTACTCACTGTCTCCAAATCCCTGTCCCTCTCCATCAACTGAGCCCATTCTCATTTCCTTGTAGCCCTTTGCACCACTTCTATTAATCTTACTTATTTATTGGTTGCTTTGTCTACTGTCTCTCTTCCCACTAGAATGAGCTCCGTGAGAGAAGACCCTTCCTTTGTTCGTGGCTCCCTCCCCAGCGCCTAGAACAGTGACTGACACATAGTGGGTCCTCAGCTGGATTCATCTGTTGGAAGAATGGATGTACATTCCTTCTACCTTCTCCACTCCCATTCATTTCTTAGCCCTCCATGATCTGGTGGTCTCCTTATCAAACGCCCCTCCTCTAAAGCTGTTTCCCCAAGGTCCCTGGTGACTCTTAGGTTGCCATGTGCCCTGGTCTTCATCTTGCTGGATTTTCACATTTAACAGCGCTTACCATCCCCCAATTCTTGAAACTCTCTTGCCTCACTAAGGCCATCCTCACCTGATTTACCTTTTCCATCTCTCCTTGGACTCAGTAGTTGATTGCATCACTGGTGCCATTGCTTTACCCCTCCCTGTATTTCCCACCCCTTGAATCTGGGCTCACCTATCCAATATACCTTGTATATGTATTTCTGCTTATTTTCTATTCCTTCAACCATCACCACGAGAAGGGAATGCCCCTTGTAGCTTGCTGATCACAGGAAGAGGGGGTGAGCCAGGTGCAGCAGAGCTTATAAGGTGCCCTAGTCAAGCCCAGGCTGGAGGTGAGCTCCCGGGCCATCCAGAGACCTATGAGTGACCAACCAAGATCAGCCAAGCCTCAGCTGACCCACAGATGTGTGAGCTCTAACAATAAACCATACTTGTTTTAAACCACTGAGTTTGGGAGTAGCTTGTTACGTAGCAAAAGCTGGTTGTTACATACTCTTTCATGGGTTTTTTCCTTTCTCTGTTCAGGACTCAAGCATTTTCTCCTGTTCCCATCCACATGCTATCCACTGGGTATGGTCATTTCTGTTGTTCTTGGGGTCTCAACCTCCAAGGGTATGCTTAGGTTTCCTAATTGCATCGCTGACCCTGACATCAACCCCTGAGCCTCAGACCTACAGAAACACTGTCTCCACCTGGATTTTCCTCAGGCTCCTGAAATCCAACATGTCAAAATACAATACAACATTTCCCCCAGCTTCTGTACTCGACCTGTTCATTCTTTTGTATGCCCTGCCCCAGCAGTGACACCACCATGCTCCCTATCACTCAGGCCAGAAGCAGGGGCTCACAGGTAACCCCTCTCTCCTTCACACCTGCTGATCCCCAAGCCTCACTTGCTACTACTTCATGTCCTAATACCCCTCCTGAAGGACCTTGCACCTCCTACCCCTGCCACTGCCCCATTCCAGCCCTTGTCACCTCTCACCTGAGCTATTGTGGGTCTTCCAACTCTGTGGGCCCCAAACCTAGCATCCACCCAAAATATAGAATGGCAAAGGAGTCATCGCAGCTGTCATCAATCACAAACCCTTCCTTGAGTTGCCACTCTCAAAGGATTAGGCTCGAACCTTGCCCCTTCTACAGGCACAGCACACCTTCCGCGACCTGGTGCTGAATGCAAGAGTTATGCCATGAGCCCTGGGGCCCAATGTTCCTCCTCCAACGAGCCCTGTGACATAGACAAGTTCTTTGATCTCTCTGTGCCTCAGTCTCCTCATCTCTAAAATGGAAATAATAACTCTGCCTCCCTTATAGGGTTGTACTGAGAGTTAAATAACCTTACATATTTGTAGCGTGTCTCAAATGGTACCTGACACAAGAGACCTAAACATGTTCTATATTATCACAGTGGCTCTTATTTTCACATGATATTTTATTATACTTGTCATTTGTCATCTTTTCATCGTTGTTGACAAAGCAAAATCTCTTTTTAAACTGTAAGATATAATAGATTCTCATCTTTCTGTCTACTCTTTCAGATAATATTTGCAATTTATTGTCATGAGTTAATGGACCATATTAGGTAATTATTCTTGTATGTTTAATTTTTTCTAATAATAATGCTTTGTTTTTAATATGCAACTAAAACCAAATGCTTCCTTTTTTTGAGTCAGGTTGATTGAAGCATAATTTGCTTCCAAACCAAATGTATCCTTTTTAAGAGTGTACAATCTGATGAGTTTTACCACAGCCATGTAACCATCACTATAATCCAGATATGAAACATCTGCACCACCCCGGGGAAGTTCCCTGTTTCCCTTATGATCACCTGTGTAGAATCAGCTCTTCCCAGCCTCTGCTTCACCGTTCAGGCTTTGCCAACAACCGAGTTGTTCAATAGATAAACTGAGATGATGTGATTTCAGATCATCCCCCTCCACTCCCACTCCCCCTCTCCTCCTTCTCTTTCTCCTTCTCCTTCTTCTTCCAACCTAGAACTCCTGGGCTCAAGCAATCCTGCTGCTAGCTGGAGCTGCAGGGGCACACCACCACACTTGGCTAACATCATGCCTTACTTTACCCATGCTGTTCCTCGCCAGTGTGCCCTTTTTGGCCTGACTACCTTCCACTTCTTCAAGCCTCTGCTGTCACCCTCTGCTACCCTCAGGGTGGGGTAACTCCCCTGGCCAGGGGCTCCCAACTGCTGACTTTGAGTTGAAATGACCTGTGCCCATCTGAGAGCCCCTCATTGCACTGCCATTGGGGGATGGCAGGGACCTGTTTCCTAGGATGTGGCCTGAATCTCGCACTGGGCAGCTAGAGCCTGGAGGCTGGACTGTGGGATGGGCTTTCTCACGCTGCTGGAGGGCTGCATGATTTAGCAGAAGACTTGAGCCTGGGGGGATGCCTCTCACTCCTGCCACAGGCAACCCCTGTCCATCTAGTCCTGGGGATGAATCTGGTTTTTCCCAGATATGCCTTGGGAGAGCTGAGGAGGCTGCAGGGGGTTAAAGATGGGTGTCCACAGGCACATCAGTGGCTGTCAAAGTCGGGCCACCCTGAGGGTGGGAAGATCAGCCCTGACAGAGCCTGGTACAGCGGGACTGATTTCTTTGCTCAAAGGGCATGAGGATGATGAGGCTGGAAGTCTTCACAGCACGTTGGGGCTGACTGTGGGCAGACAAGGGGCAGGGACAGAGGAAATGCAAAGGCTTAGACAGGGCTGCTCTTCCATCCCGAAACAAATATTGTGTTGAGGCCAAATCAAATGTTAAGTTATGTGAGGGACTAGACAGGGAGTCCCTTTTCTGTAAACACTCCTCACTCCTAAGGACTTTGTAATGTTATCGCTCATGGGACAATATTTACAGAACATGTATATTCACAGAGCCCCTATTCTGTGCAGGTGCTGTGTCAGACGCTGGTTCACAGTGTGGGAGACACTGCTGTGGCCCCTGACGTGCCTCTGGGCACTCACCATTCTGCCAAGGGCTTCTTGCTGCAAGGCTTTCTCCAGCTTGAGTAGGCGCAGGGGTTAAAGTCCCCCCAGAAGGAGCTGTTAACCAGTGAGGACTGGGAGTGGGTGGACAAATAACCAGGTCCTCACCCCTCAGCTGGGACATCTCTGGGGTGTGTTCTACACAGTTTCACAGCATCCCCAGAGATGCCAAACCCTGTGTGCCCACACCAGTCACAGGCTTGATGTTGGTCCTCTTACTGGCTCTTTCTCATCCCACTCCTCCACCAGTGTTTCTTATGATTATCCCCCGAATGAATGATTGAACAAAACCCACTGCCAAGATCTGCTTCTGGGAAAAGATAAACAGTGAACAGGATAAAGGAGGTCCCTGCCCCTGGACAGGCCCTTGAGGGCAGCTGGGTCTTCACTGGACCTATGTGTCACTCTAGGTTGCTTGCCCAGCTTAGCACTGTATACCAGGCACTCCACAAACACCAGTGAATGAATGAATGAATGAATGAATTTCCTCCCTAAAACCCAGAGGAAGGAGTGATTGTCCAGAGGAGTATACCCTCCAGGGTATGTTCAGAAAGGTTAGATGGCCCAGCCCTGGTCAAGTAGGACTCATTGGTAGCAATTGCCAGCCAGAAGCTGGGATTCTTAACTTTCATTTGAAGCTGGGTCTCACTGCTGGAAAATGACTGAGTGTTCCAGAGTTAATCCAGGTTAATTCCTGTTGATTAATCATTAATGGGCTAAGGAACCGCCAAGATTAAAAATAGGAATGAACAGTTTAATTTCAACCCAATCCCTCTTTATTCCCCATGAAGGCTTGTATTTTTCACATCTAACAACAGCTAGTACAGTACTAGTGACAAATGGGGGTGGGGAAGATTGAAAATTATCCAAGAAATAGATGTTAGGTACGGGATTCTGCAGCAACGGGAGCTGGGGAAGTGATGTGGGGCAGTCTAGGCAGCCTTTGGTCTCTCAGAATCCAAAATTCCAAAGAAGCTGTCTTTGGCTTATGTTCAAAGGGTTGGCTTTAAGAGACGCTGACATAATGGTTAAAAATCAAGCCTCAAATTATTTTAATTTAAAGACTTGATTGATTATGAAGACTGAGTGTTGGCTGATATTGGGGAGAAAGTTAGGGAATGAGGAAGTACCAGTTGCTCCGTTTTGTGTGACACGGGTGAGTTTTCTTAGGTCAGAACCTCTCACCTTCCCCATCGCATGGAATAAAAGGCCACAGAGGGAATTGTAATTATTGCTCTGCCGGCTGTGGTTTGGATGAGTATCTTAAACAGACCGTGCCTCAGTTGTACCCTCCCTAACAACGAGGGCGATGACTCCGCTTCAATTCCTTGTGCACCTTCTGGCTCTTCCACCCCAATTCCTCCATTTACTCAAGGAAATTCCTTCTGGTGCTGATTGCAATCTCTTCGATAATAAGAACTCGTCCTCCCTGGGCTGACCCCCAGCAGAGCTTGTCCTCATACCCCGCGGCCCGAGGGGGCGCTGCTTCGGGGGAAGTTAGTTGGGTTTAAATAACGCAGCTTCCTTGGCTGTTTGCGGTTGCGCAACCCTGTTCAGCCACCGCCATGTCAGCCCAGCAGTATCCAGAGGCGCAGGCCCGGGGCCGACGGGACCCGAACCTTCTGCTTCCCGCCTAGGCAAAGCCGGCTCATAGTCAGAGACTGCTGGGAGAGCCGCGGGCCCAGAGTGGGCGGAGCTGGCCGCAGACCCCCCCCTCGGTGGGCGGGGCGTTCCTGCTCCGCCCCGCCCCGCGCACAGCCGAGCGCCGCGCCGCTCGGCCCCGCCCCTCCCCGGCCCTGCCCCCTTCACCTCCCTGCAGCTCCTCCCCTCTCCCATTGGCCGAGGTGGAGACCCTCCTCTCTGCCCAATGGCCGCCGCCGCGGCTCGGCCGTCCGCGTCCTGACTGGCCAGCTACAGACAGAGTGGCGGGGTGCGGACCAATAGGAAGAGGCGGCTCGATGAATGGCTGGCCCGGGTGGGGAAGGCAGGAGGCGGCGATCCCGGCGGAGGGGGCCGTTCGCCAGCTCCGAGGCAGAAAGTGCCACGACTCCACACGCGCGCACGCAGCCAGCGAGCGGCCGGAGCGGACGGCGGACGGGGCGGGCGGCGTCAGGGTCGCGGCGTCTACAGCTGCTCGGGGGCGGTTTCTTGGTGGAGGCTCGGCCGGCTCCTCTCTCCCGGCTCCGCGGCGGCGGCGAAGGCGGCGGCTCCTGCCCTCTCGCTCTCCCTCTCGTGTCTCTGGCTGCAGGTAAGAAACTTGGCCGGGCCCTGCAGCTGCCGCGCGCGGCCGGGCCGTCGAGGGGCCGGGGCCGGCCGCGCTGCGCCGCGAGTGACACGTCTCCTCGGCGGCCCCTCCCCCGGCCCGCCCGCCGCCCGCCGCCGCGGCCGTGCACCATCGGGGTCGGGGTCTAACTCGGGGCGGGGGTGCCGGGCGAGCGCCGTGCAGGGGCGTAGGCAGGGCGCGCCCCGTGGTGTGGACCCCGCGGCCCTCGCCGTCGGGGGACTTGCGGCGGCCGGCGGGCGCTACGTGGCGACCCCTCCCTGCCTCTCTCCCTCCCGGCAGGGCCGTCGGTCCGGCCAGCGCGCTCCGAAGTTGGGCGAAAAAAGTTGGCGGCGGGGCGGGGCGGCGCACAGCTGGCGGAGGAAGGGGTTAAGTTTCGGGAAGCAGCCGGATGACGTTGCCGGGCTGGAGTCCGGGCCGGAGGGGTGGGGGTGCGGGCGGAAGGCGGCTGAGGCCGGCCGAGGGGAGGAGGGCGGGATTGAATGGGGGCCCCCGGGCCGAGCGCGCCGGTCCCGGGCCGCGGCCCGCTGGTGCTTCGCGAAGCTGGGACGGCCCCCGACGGGGCGGGCCGGGGTCGCAGGGCTCGCGGCGCCGGGACCCGGGGTCTGTCCATGGCACGGACGCCGGGCGGCCGCGGTGGCAACTTCCCGGAGTGCGGGAGGCGGCTCCCTGCTCCCCCTGGTGGCGGGGCTGGGGCCACCGTTTCCCCGACTAGGCGGCGCGGAGCCTGGCTCGAGGGCTCCCGGCGGGGGGACGAGGGCATCCGGGGCCCGGCCCGCCCCGCCCGCGGCCACGATGAATGGGCCGGCGGTGCCAGCCCCGGGCGGAAGCGGACACCTCCGGGCCGGCCAAACGCGCTGGCACCGGGCCTGGCGCCCGCCCCGGCCTGCCCGGCTTCCCCGCGGCGCCCTGAGTAGGGGAGGCAGGCCGGGGTCTGCGCTTCCAGTGGGGCGCCCGCGATGCTTCAGGAACCCCTCCCCGGGTGATAAGTCGCGAGTTTTAGCTCTACAGTGTCCCGGCCTGCGAGGGTGACACCGACCAAGTTGTTTCGTTCGGGGTTTCCATTTCCCCGTCTGCAAATCGGGGCTCCTGTTGGCTTCGATTTGCGAGAAAAGCTGTGGAGACCCAGCACTTGTAGGAAGGAGCCGCAAGTGTTGGCTGTTCAGTTGGGATGCGTTTGTAGGGAAGTGCGGGACACGGGAGGAAGGTGGGGCCTGGCTCCGGCACCGCGGCGGGCACGGGGCTGCAGAAGTAGCACAGCCAGGGTTCTACACCCGGGGCCACGTACTGGCCGCCTACTCGCAGGTCCCATGGCCCCTATAAACCCGAGTTTCTTATCTGTGGCCTGGAGACAGCACCACCCACTCACAGGGTAGGGAGCCACGCCGGGAAGTGCTGGGACCTTGTACAAACAGAAGGCAATTTGGCAATTACTCTGGGAGGTCAGAGGTTAGGAGAGACTGAGAAGCACCAAGGAAATGAAACTCTGAGGGACCTGGGGAGCCTCTCACGTCACTGCTCAGCTATTCACTCTGTGTGCTGAAACCTTCAGGGTAGGGGCCATCCGGATGGCATTTTCAGGAATTTGGAGAAATAGGTCTAGTACGGCCTCACATGTCACATTAGATACCTCTTCAGAACTGGGTGTCCCCAGAGACCCAGGACGTCTGTCCAGCACTCACAAGAAGAACAACTGTGAATGTTACCCGGCCCTGTGCAGCTGGGGGACATTCTCCCACTGCCCCTGCCTCCCTCCTCACTCTCCTTGTTTGATTTAACTTCCTGTTAATCTGACACCTAGAGAAATCTGTGACCCTGCAGCATGCCACTTACTGTGTGATGTCTTGACTCGTTTATGAACTTGCCAAAGGTCACTCCCACTATGATCTGCCAACCTCTTTCCCTTCCAGAAAGAAGCTTCCGGTTCTGAGGTCCTGGAGGTGCCATTTCCCTCTCTGTTGAAGCAAAGGCGGGGGCAGACCTCCTAGTAGGTGAAGTTTTCCTTTTGCATGGAGCACCGCAAAGCCGGCTTGCAGGGCTCCTGGGCCAGTGGAGGCCTGGAGGAGGAAAAGGTTGGGGGAAGGGAGACCAGAAAGGGATCTTGGGGTTTAGAAGCAGAGGTTTAGAGCTCTAGGCACTGTAACAACTCTTACCTTTCATACTTAGGAATCTGTCTCTGAACATTTACAGAGAGATTAAGAATTTACAGTGGTATGGTGTATGAATATTTTTTGGTGATGGGAGAGTTTTAAATAAATCTTAAATCAAGTCACATTTGAGCAATTATGCTCTTTGCTGAAATGAGCCCTAACTCAACAGGCTGCAATAATTACATGGCACCAAACTCAGTTTAAATGGTTAAATGCCAGTGATTGGAGTATTGGTTTATTATGTAGCAGGGACACCTTTTAAAAGTGTCGGGACCCAGACTCTTCTTGTCTTTTTAGCCCTAGGAATTTTAACTAATAGATGAATGACACATAGAGGATCAACAGTTCTGTTGAGACAGCAAGTTTTTCTTTGCTAAAACCTTGTTTCAGGAGAAACAAAAATAATGGTCAAGTCGGAATGATGAAGGCAGGGACTGTGATGTCCATCTGTGCATGCTGGGCCTGCAGTGGTTAAGACCTGGCCTATAACATCATAAATATTATCACTTCAGGTGACAGCCGTAACATGTTAAACTATTCCCAACTGTCTCATCGGATAAATGAAGCTGAGTCCAACTTGGTTTTTAAGGTTCACTTTTTAGAATCAGATTCCACAACTGTGGTTTACATTTAGGCCTTACAATAACTCTGTTCTAGAGGGTAGGAATGGTTGTCACCCATTCAGTGGATGAGAAGGTGGAGGCCCTGCCGGTCAGGAGGTTGTCAGGTCAGTTCCTGTTGCCTAGTTGCTAGGCAGTGCGGGCCCAGCCTTCCACATGTTCCCTCCTGGCCGTACACCTCCACCTTCCTGGGGCAGTAATTACCTAAGGGAAGACACAGAACTTGAAGATCAAAATTAAGAGCTTCAGTGGCAGGAAGGTGGGGAGGCATTTGAAAATCTGGCAATGCAGAAGGTGTTTTTCCTTTCATCTTTTTCACCAAGGGTCTCCTGTGTGGTGGGTGTTCAAACACTGCAAGTGAGACCTAGTTCTTGCCTGAAAAAGCCACTGTCTAGAACTTTGTTGTCCAATACAGTCGCCACAAGTAGCAATTTAAGCTTAAAACAGTTCAAATTAAGTAAAATTAAAAATTCAATATCTGAGTCAAATTAGCCACACTTCAGGTGCTCGATAGTCACAAGTCGGTCAGTGTGGGTGTCGATGGTTTCCACCATCACAGAAAGTTCTACTGGACAAGCGCTGGTCTAGAGGTAGCTGGTGTTCTCTAAACATTCATGTCTCTGTTCCTCTTGATCATGTGGTAATATGTTGAGCCACACGAAATTGCCCATTCTGTAGGTCAAAACCAGTTGACTAGTGGCAGTTGATACACTTCATCTGATAAGATCTCACCCTGAGAAAGCATTAGTCCCGCCTCTTTGCGTGCATTGTAAACTGCATTCCAAGAAAAAGGAGTGGGATGGGGGCTGCACAGATGGTGGCCCTGCCCTGGAGAGATTTTTTTACCCCATGCCCTCAGCATCAAAATGGTGACTTGTAACAAAGACAGAAAATAAATAGATATTAGGTAGAAAGTGATGGCTTGTAAGGGAAGGTAAATATTTAATTCTAAGTGACAGTGCCTAGGCAAGGAGGCACTCTCACTTAGCATATGGAAAATTAGTTCAGGGTCCTCCTAGGAGACTTTTCTTAGGCAGACAAATTCTGCCCAAGTCTCCTGAAGCCAAAACCAGACATATCTGTGTGTCCTTTATGTGCATTCAGTAACATATGTGTTCCACCCGTAAACAGTGGGCAGCAACTTTAACTTATCAAAAACATTTTGTGATTTCTAACTTAGATTTTTTTGGCAAGACTAGAATACCTGTCCAGTCCCAAAACCTTTTCAGTTCCAAAGTGTTGGAGTTCCAGTGTTCTTGGGTGTCATAAATTGGTTCCTATACCGGTGACTATTTACACAGCTCTGTTATTCTCCATTTAACTTTTTTTTCTTTTTTTTGAGACGAAGTTTCGCTCTTGTTGCCCAGGCTGGAGTCCAATGGCGTGATCTCGGTTTACTGCAACCTCCACCTCCCGGGTTCAAGCGATTCTCCTGCCTCAGCCTCCTGAGTAGCTGGGATTACAGGTATGCGCCACCACGCCCGGCTCATTTTGTACTTTTAGTAGAGACGGGGTTTCACCATGTTGGTCAAGCTGGTCTAGAACTCCTGACCTCAGGTGATCTGCCCTCCTCAGCCTCCCAAAGTGGTGGGATTGTAGGCATGAGCCACCGTGCCCGGCCTCCATATAACTTTGAAAGGATAATTGGGCAGTATTGGGGAAGAATTTTTGAATTCTTGGTTGTACTTCTGGGCTCATCTTAGTATTAGTACTCTGTAAAGAATAACATAAAACCAAAGTTTAACTTTAAAGGAAGAAGCTGAATGATGGACAGCCACTTGATCTCTTTCTGGTCAGAAAGGAGGCCTACTGAGACTACTGGAAGTTACCGACTATTTATAGTGATAATGAATATCATCTGCTGACTCAAAAGTTGGAATAAAAGACCATCTTGAATTCAAATCTTTAATTCTCTACCCTGGGCAAGGTATAAGCAAACAAGGTCTGTTAGGCTGTCTTGAGAGGAATTCCAAACTGGTGCCCTGTGTGAACTGAACTTGGCCTCCATATGCAGTTTGTTTCACTGACCTCATGTTATTAAGCAATTGAGTCACCTTTTAAAACTGGAAATTTTTAGTTTTGTTTTTTTTTTTTCATTAAAATCTAGATTTGTTTGGGCTGGGCGCAGCGACTCATCCCTGTAATCCCAGCACTTTGGAAGGCCAAGGCGGGTGGATCATTTGAGCCCAGGAGTTTGAGACCAGCCTGGGCAACATGGCAAAACCCCATCTCTATAAAGAATACAAAAATTAGCCAGGCATGGCGGCATGTGCCTGTAGTCCCAGCTACTCAGGTGGCTGAGGCGGGAGGATCGTTTGAACCTGGAAGGTGGATGTTGCAGTGAGCCAAGATCACACTACTACACTCCAGCCTAGGCGACAGTGAGACTGTCTCAAAATAAAAAAAACAAAATCTAGATTTTTGGGTTCTCTGGGAGAAAATGGGAATTTCTGGCTATACCAGGTTGACTTTCTTATGTGGCAGCCGTGGACTGTGGTTGTCCTCTCTGGGCGGGGCCTGCGCCCTCAGTGCCCAGCATCCTACCCCAATTTATGTGACGTGCTTGGGTATTGGCAGTCCCTCAGGGGCTGGGGGCTGTCCGGTGTGACTGGACTAGTCATCAGCATGTCCCATGGAGCTGCTGTGTGGAGCAGGGGGAGAAGCACTGGTTGGGTATTCTAATCCCTGGAATAAGTGAGTGACTTTGGACACAACTTCTCTTCCCTGGGCTTCAGTTTCCTCCTCCTATAAAGTGAAACTAGGCCGGCTAGCTCCACCTTTCAGGCCGCAAACCTCGGTTTATCCTTAACTCCTCACTGTCTCATACCCGTACCCTGTACACAGCAGGTCCCATCAGCTCTACCTTCTGGACAGAGCCAGAGTGACCGTTCTCACCACTTCTGCCTTCTCCCTGGTCCAAACAGCTCTTACCTTTTGATTTTTTGTTTCTGAGAGGGTCTTGTTCTGTCACCCAGGCTGGAGTACAATGGCGCAATCATTGCTCACTGCAGTTTCAACATTGCAGACTCAGTTAATCCTCCTGCCTCAGCCACTGCTCACTGCAGTTTCAACATTGCGGGCTCAGTTAATCCTCCTGCCTCAGCCTCCCAGGTAGCTGGTACCATAAGTGCACGCTACCACACCCAGTGAATTTTTAAGTTTTTTTTTTTTTTTTTTGTAGAAATGGTGTCTCACCATGTTACCCAGGCTAGTCTTGAACTCCTGGGCTAAAGCAGTCCTCCTGCCTTGGCCTCCCAAAGTGCCAGGATTGTAGGCGTGAGCCAGCACACCCAGCCTGCTCTCACCTCTGCCCTGGGCTACTTCACCAGCCTCCGGTGGGCTCACTGCCTTTGCCTGTGAACCCCTTGCCTTCTAGTCTGTTGCCACAGCAGACCATGTCACTCCTCTGTTCAAGACCCTCCTTGGTCAAGGTGACCAGTGGCCTCTCAGGGCACCATTTTTACTCTGGCTTCACTCCTATCATCTCCCTGCCCTCTGCTCCAGCCATGGTGGCCTCTGTTCCTCAGGCATGCTTCTGCCTCAGAGCCTTTGAGCCTACTTTGGCCTATCCCTGAGAGCTTTTCCTTAGATGGCACATGGCTGGCTCCTTCATCTCCTTCAGGCCTGTTGGCTACCCTGTGTGGAGTGACAGCCTCTGATGCTCCCCCACCCCCATTCCCTGCCCCACTTCTCTGCATCACTTTCTCTTCATCACCACCTGACATGTCCCGTATTTGACTGACTTTGTCATCTCCCCCTCTGAAGCGTAAGCTTTACCAGTGCAGGGATGTAGCTTTTGTTTCCTGAGGTATACCCAGTGTCGAGGGCAGTGACTGGCACGCAGTAGGTGCCCATTCTTGCTGGCTAATGGAGATGATTTTGTAGCGCTGGTGTTCTGTGAGTATATCATGTAGCCCGAAGGAGTCTGGATTCCTAGAGCATCAAAAACAAACACAAAAACATATTCCAGAGCCAAATGCAAGTGAAGTTTTGATTCACTCCAGCCTGGCTCCAGTTGAGAAATTGACAGTCACATGCGGCGGGCACTGTTAAATGTGGACATCCTGCCCTGCCAGTGGAGGCTGGGGTTTGAAGTGAGCCTTAGGAGGTGATGTGGATGTTGGCTCTTTCTTGGAAGCCCTCAGTCTCCAGCCTAGTTAGATTCATCCCAGTGTCTCTGGGAGTCCATCATGCATGGCACCTTGACAGGACTGGGCCCTTCCCAGGTGCTTGCACCAGTTCTGGAGGGGAGACTTGGCTGTGAGCATCCTTTAATTCCTTGTACAACCAACGAGTGTGAGGTGGGCCTTGCAGAGTAACTGAGCATCTCAGTGACGACACACTCACCAGGAAACAGAACGTGTGTTTTGGGTGTGAACAGTGTGCTGGCTTGCTCTGAAAAGAGGTAGATTTTGTGTTTAGTGAGCAAAAGTGTTCCTTAGCGGGAGAAGGGAGCATTCTTATAGTTGGCATTACATTTTCTTTTCTCTTGGTCAGTCCTCATCATGCTAGGAAGTGAGGGAGGGGACAAGGTTCGTCTCCTGCCTCACCTCATGGTGGTTTTCTTTTCTCAGAGGAATTTTGTGTGGCAGTCCGCTAAGCAGGAGGAGCAATGGCTGAGCCAGGGTGGTCTGGTTGGGAAGAGGCAATACCAGGTCTAGCCCCATCCTTCGTTTCTCCTCTTCTCTCCTGTTGATTTTAGGTGAAGAAGAGTAGATATTAGATTCTAGCCCTTTCTAATGGGAATGTCCGACCTACTCATTTTACTTGGAAAGGTGAAAGACCCTTGTTCAAACTCAAGTGGTGTGTTTTTATGAAGTTCTCATTCAGTGATTAAAGTATACAGCTCAACTGCATTAAATTGGTTTTTAATTAAGTCTGATCCTGAATAGGAATTAGATGTAGCTTTAGTTTTATGAATACATTTTTATTTCCTTGGTAGTTCTGGGTATTTGTAGTAATTAGAAAGGAAAATCTTAATTTTCAGAATAGTAATCACAGTGATTGAGGGGAGGAAGGAGTCAATGCTGAAGAGTAAATGAATTATTGAAACTCTTAATGAAAAGTCGTATTGGTGATGTGTCAAAGGACTCTTAAAAGGTCAACTTTAGTCACTGCTCTGAAGCTCAGCTAGTCTTTTCCTTCTTAAGTCATATCCCTCTTAAGTTGGAAGATCTGGAGACTTATTCTGTACAGTTTGATTTTTTTAAAGGACTGCAGGTGGGCTGGGCATGGTGGCTCAGCCTGTAGTCCCAGCACTTTGGGAGGCTAAGGTGGGCGGATCACCTGAGGTCAGGAGTTCGACACCAGCCTGGCCAACATGGTGAAACCCCGTCTCTACTAAAAATGCAAAAATTAGCTGGGTATGGTGGTACATGCCTGTAATCCCAGCTACTCAGGAGGCTGAGGCAGGAGAATCGCTTGAACCAGGGAGACGGAGGTTCACACCACTGCACTCCAGCCTGGGCGACAGAGTGAGACTCCATCTCAAAAAAGGAAAGAAAGAAAGACTTCAGGAGAGCATGGTGGCATGGCCACAGGACCATAAAGGGCTGTGGGTCCCTCTGAGTCACTGCCCTGTCAGATCAGGAGGTGACTGCCTGCCTTGACCCTGGCTCCAGTTACTTCCTGTCTGAAGGGAGCAATCCTGTGTGGGTGTGAGCGCTGGGAGGTGGCAGTAGTAACAGGGCTCCCTAACAGATTCTTTGGGCCTTAAAGATGCTCCTCCTCCAGGATCTGTGGGGCACGTTTTCCAAGGAAATATGACACACGTTTTAAACTCTTTCAAGTAAAATATATACAGAAAAATGCACTATCATGGGTCTACACAATAAGTATCCACAAACTAAACACGCCTGTTTAACCAGCAGATCAAGAAATAGATTATTCCCGACCTCCCCAACCTCCCTTTGTGCCCAGCTTCCAGCTGCTGCCCATCCCTGGGCAGGGAATACCTGCTCTCTTCTTAATACCAGTGATTGATTTTGCTGTGTTTGAACTTGATGTAAATGGACTCGAATGGCATATGCTCTTTCGTGTCTTTCACCCAACATTATGTGTAAGACTTGTCAGGTTGTTGGGGTAATTGTAGTTTGTTCGTTCTCATTGTTCACTATTCCAGCATGTGAATATATGAGTTTATTCATGTTACTGTAGGTGGCTACTTGGAGAGTTTCCGGTTTGGGGCTATTATAAATAATACTTATGTGAACAGTCATGCCACAGACTTTTGGTGAATGTCTATACACATTTCCATTGGGTCAGTACACCTAGGAGTGGAATTGCAGGACCAGAAGGAGGTAGGTGCTCGGCTTTAAAAGAAAGTGCCAGACTTTTTGTCTGAAGTGCTTGTACTAATTTATACTCCCACCAACAGTATATGAATGAGACCTTGGAATATATTATAAAGTGATTGATTCTAAAAGGGAACCAAAATGAATTTTGAGTTACCGCTGATAATAAATAAGAAATGACTCACTCAGGCTGAAGTTCTCCGCTGTCACGGAGATAGGATGTTTGGCTGACAGAATTCGTTAATCAAAGGTGGGCCTTTGCAAAGGGCTTGTGAGACGGTCAGATTTTATTGCTGATGAGCAGGTGATACTTCCTAATATAAACCTGAGTGGAAACGCAGCTCTTCTCAAAGGAGTTAATGGAAGGGAATTCAGCGAAGCTCATATCTTGAGATTGAATTCTTCATCAGAACTCTTCCCCCACAGAGTTAATTTCTTAAAAACAAAAGAACCAACAGTTGGGTACCAGACCTCATTTAGCTCTGGCCCATGCGTTTCTAATTAGAAGCTCTGCTAACCTCCAGGGTTTGGCGGTGTCGGGATACTCCTGCAGGAGCCCTTCCTCCCTGGTCCACCTAGTCATGAAGAATGGTATATCCAGGTCCAGAGTTGGCAGTAGTCTCCCTGGCACAGCCAGCCTCCTGGCACATGGCAGCCACGTGCTCCCTTTTCTTTGAAGAGCATGGTTGGCTGGGATTTGGTTTGGCTGTTGGGGGTGACAACACTGGGTTTCTGCTGATAGGATAGGCTGGGTGGCCTGAACCAGTCTTCTAATTTGCTGGATGGCCTGAACAAGAGGTAAATGACATTAGAAATACCCTCTGACAAGCCTAGAATGGAAGACACTGAGGCAGGCGGTGAAATGAGTGACCCAAGAGGATAAGGACAACCCTGAGGGCCTTTGGCAAAATGGGCAAACTCTTAAGTTCTGATAGCGTCTCCAGGCACGGGGGCAGAGATTCATGCTGGCAGCGTGATAAGAAACGGGCTCCTTGAGTTGGAACCGCAAGGAGCCATGACACCTTCAGGGAGAAGGGGAGTCAGAGGTAAGCCCATTCTCACCCTACAGGCAGGGTAGGGAGGGGCACATTCTGAGACGTGGGTATCACAAGTTGTCCCTCATGCAGATCCCGTGGCCTGAGTAGTGGGAAACTCCAAGCTGATTTGAAGATTCTTTATTTGAGAGTGGACCTGCACAGCTAGTGCTCCTGGGCCAGTCCAGGGGCGAGCAGATCTTTGAAGGACTGCACCTTTATCCTGGGCTCACCAAATGCCCAGGTGTAATTATCAAACGAAAGAGAACAGTCCATAGTTAGGAACAACTAAATACAAAGAATGAAAGCACTGAATGAGGACCAGCAGGAACAGACCTCGGAAAACGTAAGATAATGGACTTGTTGACGGAGATTTTAAAGGCCTTACTCAAACTAATAGGCAAGATTGAAAATATCTACGAAGAAGAGGAAACGACACAATGACCTAACAAATTTGAAAAAGGAACCAGGAACAACTTGTAGACATGAAAAGTTCATGTCTTTGTAGTAAAAATCTAACCGCTGGGTTTACTAGCAGATTACATAAAACTGAAGAGAGTGAATGAACTGGAAAGTAGAGAAGAAATATATACAATTTATCTTAGAGAATCACGTAGATGAATAATTTGTAAGACCAATTAAGATTCAGAAAGAGTAGATTCAGAAGTGTGTCTAATTGGGGTTCCAGGAGAGGAGCGAGGACAGAGCCAGTACTTGAAGAGCTAATGACTGAGAATTTTGCGGAATGCATAAGACACCAAACCAAAACCCAAGCAGGATAAATAAAAATAAATCCACATGTAGACATTAGCGATACAGCAACTCGAGGGAAAAATTCAACAGCGAGAGTGAAAAGATCGTTTTAAGATAAAAACCCAAGATAGCTACTGACAGATCTTTGCTAAAGGAACTTCTCAAGGGTGTTCTTGGAAGGAAAGTGATGGGAAGGGGAAAAAGAGAGATATAACAAGCAATGATGAGTAAAGAAAGTGGTAAATATTTGGACAATTCTAAATACATTCAAAAGAATAATGTTGGAGAGGCTGGAACAAGGATAAGATTAAATACATGAAAACAGTAACATCTAAGTTGGAAGGGATAATAGAATTAATGGGGGGAGGGTAAAGATTTAACTTTGAATTTTGTGAGCGCTGTGTGTTACTTTTTTTTTTTTTTTAAAGGTAATTGCTAAAGAGTAGAAACAATGGGGGAAAAAAAAAAAGAGCCCTACAGTACTGATTTTGATGCCAGCCAACCTTGTTACAAAACTTGACAAGAATAGGAGGAGGAAAGAAAACCATCAGTCAGATCTAATACCTGAAAAGAAAAACCAAATCCAGCAGTATGTATGACTAAATCGTTTTATCCTAGGAGTTCAAACCTGGTTTAACGTTTAAAAATAAGCTTATATTCACCTTCCACACCTACAGGTTATAGTAGAATAGTATGATTATCTTAATAAGTACAGATAAAGTATTTGATAAAGTTCAACATGTACTTATGTAAACTGGGAATAAGAAAGCCACCTCTTTAACCTGATAAAGGATGCCTACAAAAAGGCTTAGCAAACCTCACACTAAAGAGAGAGGCACCTAAATCTTTCCCTTCGATAGGAGAAAAACAGAATACTTGCTGTCATTCCTTCTCTTCAGCACTGTGTTGAAGGTCCTCCCCTGTGCAAAAATTCAAGAAAAATTAAGCAAATAATAGGAAATTGGGAAGAAAGGAACAAAACTGAGATTCATATGCTTATATGTGTAGTTTTTGTTTTTTTTTAATCGACAGATACGTTACTAGAATTAGGCAAGTTGCTGTGGGGGAAATAAATCACTCTCCTGGAATCAGTTACGTTTCCGTATACCAGCAACAAGCAGAAAATGAAACTTCAGAGCTACCTTTAGAGTGTGAAAACTATGAAAAACTAAGAAGTCACTCTGAAAACATGTAAGACTCCATAGGGTGTATTATTTTCCATCTGGATACTTGGGGTGTTCTATTTAGATCTGATCCTTATAATGGTATACATTAGCACATATGATCCTGATATGATATTGAGTAGACGATTGGTTCATCACTTACCGTATTTCATGTGGTGAGGTTTGATTGGATACAATACAGATGAGATTGACCCCTGCTTTGGGGAGACAAATGTTTACCGCACTAAGAACTCCCTTGTGGGCTAGCACATCTTAATTGTTCATATCCATTTTGAGACATCAGTTCTTGATTCCTGCCGCCTAGGCATGCTGTCTTCCTCAATAAGGTGAAGCCTGTAGGCTTCTTGGAAGTTCGCAGAAGATTTAGGTCTGTTTAAGTACTTACTTTCCAAAGACTGTTATTTGGAGAGACACCAAAAATTGTCAATTCTTTATTTTTTTCCCCTTCAGGCATAGAAATTGAATCTGAAATGGCTGATGAATAAGCAAAGGCTTATAATAGAATACATTTCTATTTTTAGTGTTTCAGCTCTTCTTTAAAATGAGTAACATTGTTTCTTTAAAATAGGAAGTCCATTATATGTATCCTCTTAGAAATGAAATAAATTTTTTCAGACTCTGTCTTCGTTACTGCATTTTCTCTTAGTTTCTTTGAGTTAAAAAAAAAAATCAGAGATTACACTTAAAATTTTAGATCAACTGATCTGAAACCCACTTCTCCAACACTTAGAAACATTACGTAGTTGGTAAGCACTCTTTACAATGCATAGTAGTGCATTCACAAGGTAGGGAAAGAGATGACCAGAGTTGATAAGCCAAGATTGCGGAGAGTGACTGGGGCTTGCAGTGAGCTGACCCTGGAACAGGGGTAGGGGTGCGGTATTATCAGTCGAAGTCATCTGAGTCTTTGGCTTTAACGTCCAGGGGGAATGGGATTTTGTCTGAGATTGGGAATGGGAACTGAGCCTTCTCTCACATCCCCCTGTAAGACTTGAACCCTTGAAGGGCTGTACCCTCAATGGGAGGGCAGACTAGAAGGAACACCTACCCAGTAGTAGCAAGGGGAGATGAAAGGTAAGAATTTATCTGTTTTGTCCTGGGCAAGGGAGGCATGGTCTCCTGATAATTTGTAAAAGGAGACCATGCCTCCTGTAAAAGTTAGTCCCTGGCTGGTCTTCCCTGAGGGCCTAGTTGAAGCAAAGATAAAACAACTCGTTAGAGGCAGGCCCACAACTCAGCCCATTAAGGGTTGCCAGTGATAAAGCCCTACCAAAGATATAATATAAAATTACTATTAAAGGTAGAAAAGAAGACAATGAAAACAAAAAAGCCAGTCAGACTTAAAAAACAAATTGAGTAACTCAAAGGACTGATTATAGAGCAGGTAAGATTTAGCTGAAGACTGGAGTGTAGGTCTAACGAGTTCTCCAAATGGTAGCACAAAGAGATTGAGGTCTAATTAGGAGCTCTACCAGGAAGGAATAGGGACCAGACCGTTTTCCAAGAACTGAGTGGCCAAGGATTTTCCAGAATTGAAGAAAAACATAACTCCTCACACTCAGTACAGTGAACCTGAATAAGTTAAATACACACTTAAAAACATTTTACTGAGTCCTTAGAACCCCAGAAATGGGTTTAAAAGTAATGAGAGATTAAAAAGATATTACAAGGGAATGACAAATAGACTGACAGTGTGTTTCTAAACATCCCATCAAGAAAAGGCCGGAAGACAAGTGAAATAATATCTTCAATGTGGTGAGAGAAAACTGTCAGCATGGAATTCTGTTCTCAGTTAATCCATGAAGGTGAAGTAAATTTTCTCAGGGCTTTAAGGACTGAGAAAGTTTATGAAGGAGAGATCCTTGCTGAAAGATCTACTCAAGGATGTACTTTGGCAAGACCCTAAAAAAAGGAATGAGATGCAAGAAACAGTGATGAGCAGATGGCCAGCGTTTGGGTAAACAAGCAAGTATCAGCTGTCCAGAACCAAACAACACTGACTAGTCCATATGTGTGTGTGATGGGGGCTCATGTCGCGGGGAAGGGCAGCAGACCTAAGACCTTGTAGGTGGTTCGACCACTGGGGAGGCAGCTGGAGACATTCGTGAAATTCAGTCATGTATGGATGTTAGCTGTGATGCTAACACAGCTTGTAGGATGAAGCGATAGCAGTACTTAGGGAGAAATTTATTGCCTTAAATATTTGCTGCCAGAAAAGAGAAAGGACTGAAAGTTAATAAATGGCCATGTCAGGAAGTTAGAAAAGACAGAATAAACCAATGGAAGGAGGGAGGAAGGAATAATGAATATTAATTTTATAGATTGGATCACAAACCCAACAGCTGGTCCCAGAATCATCGATGAAATTGATGTCGTTAAATTGTATAGAAATTGTTAAAAATCAGCACTCTAGCCACCCTTCCCCCTTTTAAAGAAAAGATCTCAGAACACTAATCCTGACAGTTTTATGGGCAAGTTCTTCCAGATCTACAAAGAATAGATAACCCTAACTTTACACAAACTATCCCAAAGAATAAGGGAAAGGGAATGATTTTTAGCTCACTCTGTGAGACTCAAGTGACTCTAATACCAAGATCAGAGAACAGTCTGAGAATGACCTCTGATTGTTCTCATTTTAAAATACACATAGAAATCTCACATAAAAATGTGAACAAACCAAATCTAGTGATATATTAGAATCTCCTTCAAGAAAACATTTATACCATAGAAACTTTATGAACTGGCATTAGACTGTGCATTACCCTGATTCCACATATTTCAGATTAAAGGAGAAAATGTCAACTGGTAAAGACAAAGCAATTGGTAAAATCCAATACTCAATTATATTAAAAAGGTAACTAGGAATATAAGACATGCTACTTAACCTGAGGAAAGATTTCTGCTGGAAACCTACAGTTGGTACAACACTGGTAGTAAAACATTAGAAGCAGTGACTTGGGAATGCCACAAGGCAGCTTATCGCACAGACTCTGCTCAGTACTGCACCAGAGTTCTCAGCCAGCTCTGTTAAGCCAAGAAAAAGAAATGAGATCATATGGTTTGGAAAGCAAGAAACAATACTGTCTTTTTTTCCACAGCTTCTTATTAAAAAAAAATCAGAAAGAATCTACAAAATCCTAGATTTTGCAAGAGCGTAGATGATAGCTGGGTGATTGATACATATGCAGAAATGAATTACTTTGCTGGTTGTCTATAGCTGGGAAATAGAAGAAGTAATTTACAAAAGATATTCTAACCATCAGCAAAACAACATGTAAGACTTTTATGGAGAAAATCATTAAAATCTTATAGAAGTATGGAAGATAACTTTTTTTTTAAGAGACAGGGTCTTGCTATGATGCTCAGGCTGGTGTTCAACTCCAAGGCTCAAGTGATCTCCTGCCTCCGCCCCAAGTAGCTCAGACTACAGACGTGAACCACTGCCTGGCTTCGAAGAAAACATTTAAATCAATGTAGTGCTCTAGCATACCATATTCATTGACAGACAGCTTCTATAGTTAGAAATAGCAGTCTTTCCTACATTCATGTATAAACTCAGTGTGATTCAAATACAAATTCCAGTAGAGGTTTTGTAGGGGATGCTTAAGCTGAAAGTGTGGTATTGATGTAGGGCATAAATATAACAGTGGAACAAAATGTAGAATCTAGAAGCAGATCCACTGAATGGCACAGAGACGGCCATCTGAGTCTGTGGGGGAAGGAAAAGACCAGTTAGGAAATGGTGCTGGGTAATTAAACTGATGGGGAAAGTTTTATCACTGTTTCCTGTCACATACTAAAGTAAATTCCTGGTGATTGAAAACCTGACTTTGAAATGCAGTACCAAAGTCTTTTGAAGAAAATAACATATAAACAGTGAAATGACTTCTGTCGCAATGGTTGTCTCCAGGAAGCGACCCTGAGTGGCTGGCATCAGGGCTATAAAGGAGATTTTTCACTCTGTATGGTAGACATGTCACACTACAGTTTTGTGTGATAGCATACATTTTTAAAACCTAAAAGCATAGAAGTATGGATAATAATTTGTGGTTCAGCTATGTAATATAGGAGTGAAAATAAATAAACCGCACCTTGGCCAATATGGTGAAACCCCGTCTCTACTAAAAACTACAAAAATTAGCTGGGCGTGGTGGCGCAGGCCTGTAATCCCAGCTACTCAAGAGGCTGAGGCACAAGAATGGCTTGAACCTGAGAGGCAGAAGTTGCAGTGAGCTAGGATCGTGCCACTGAGCTCCAGCCTGGGCAACAGAGAGAGACTTTGTCTCAAAAAAAAAAAAAAAAAAAAAAAAAAGAATAAACCAAAGCTATGTGTATTTATATGAACAAATCTCACAAAGTTTAGTCAAAAAATGTTACCAAATAGCACCTAGAACAATGTCACTTACACAGCAATTACCAACACACAAAGCAACGGCTGTATTTTGTTTGTAGAGATACATGTAATAGAAGCATAAGCAGGTGGAAGTGGTAAGTGACCCATTCAGAGTGTTGTCCCCCTCTAGAAGGGAGATGGCATATATATACTTATACACATGTGTGTCCCCCCCCCACATATATATATACACACACACGTACATACATATATATAAATATCTGAAGTGCATATGGCAAAATTAGGGTTTGGTGAACCTGGGTGGTAGGCTAATGGATGTTCATATTTTTCTTCTTAGTCTTTTGTATGAGTCATTTCATAATATTTTAAAAATTAGGAGCTGTTGATTCTGATGTAGCCACGTCTACTAGGGTCTCTTTTATTGTCATTCTGTTTTAGTTTTGTACCTTCCTACCAGGTCACCTTATGCTACGCCCAGGAAATGGATCTGGGGGTTTGTTTTCTTTGACCACCCCTACCCCACGGCTTCTCCAAGCTTCCACACAGGGTCCCCCATGGAGCTGCTGCTTAGGAATGAGACAGAGCCCTGGGAGCTGTTGAGGGTCCTTTCACAAAACCTACCAAAATCCCAGCTGCCAAATTGGACCCAACTGACTTGGCCGAGCCATGTGAATTAGCAAATAGCTTCTGTGTCTAAAGAGTTTGGGGCTTCCTCTTACTTTTGTTCCCCGAATCTTAAGAACAGAAGTAGAGCCGTTCTCTCGAGACCTTAGAGGTGGGCCAGAGAGTTCAGTGCGTTGAACTCTGGGCAGCCTCCTACATCCTTCCCTCTTGGGGCCTTCATCTTTTTGTCTTACAGTCTGAGTGTGTTGGCAATATCGTAGTCCCCCTTTATCTATGGTTTCACTCTGTGGTTTCAGTTACCAGCAGAAAGCTGTGGTCTGAAAATATTGAATGGAAAATTTCAGAAAGAAATTCTTCCTGAGTTTTAAGTTGCATGCCATTCTGAGTAGCGTCTTGCCCAGGGTGTGAACCGTCCCGTGTGCAGTGGATTCACGCCGTCTATGTTACCTGCCTGTGCGTCACTTGGTGGCCCTCTGGGCTCCCAGATCCACTGTCTGGTATCACAGTGCGTTTGTTTGAGTCACCCTTATTTTACTTAATCATTACCCCAAAGTACAGGAGTGGTGATGCTAGCATATGGTTATAATTGTTCTATTTTATTATTGTTAATGTCGTACTGTGGCTAATTTCTAAATTAAATTTTATCATAGGTATGTAGGTATAAGAAAAAAAAATAGTGTCTATAGGGTTCAGTATTACTGCAGTTTCAGACCCACTGGGGCTGTTGGGATGTTTCCCAGAAGATAAGGGAGGACCACTTCAGTGAGTAAAAGTACATATTTGACAGAAGTTTCTGAAATTGACAGAATATAGATCCCTGTGGTCAGACCCTACAAGATATGGGTGGGCACACATCTGCCCTAACTCTTTGGTGCAATGGAGGAAGCCCTAGAAAAGGTTTCTGTTGGGGGCCTCTTATCATGGTGTGGATTTCAGGAGCAGAGCTCCCGGAATGCTGATTGTGAGAACCGAATTTGAGAGGCATCCCTGGCTTCATCATTTCTGTGAATCAGGGATCTCCCAGCGTGATGTTTATGCCCCACCAAAGCTGACTCTGCAAAGCAGCAGAAAGGCTGTTTTTCATTTCGATTTCTTTGCTGTCCGTGGTGGTATTGCCTTAGCCTTAAATGTTTCAGTGTATTACTACTTAAGACTAGGGCTTTTCATTTTCTTGTGAAAGATTTCTTTTAAAAAATTCTAACTTGGAAATTAGTGGTGGGGATGTAATTTCTTTTTCTGCAAAAGTTGGGAAGACACATTTGTGCTGCTATAAAACATATATTTGTGTGCGTTGTAAAGGAAAAATATTCTCCCAAGTTTGCTTTTCTCGATTCTGGGTCCCAACAGAGAATATATTTTTGTATTCTGTGTTTGCCTATGTTGAGTGAGATTAAAAGTTCATTTTCCAGCCTTGGCTTTTCTGCCAGAGTTTAGAAGTTGGAAACCACAAGGCTGCACAGAGCCCCACAGTCCTCGGCTGTGAACAGGCCCCGCTTTGTGCATGGACGTTCACTGCATCACGGTCTGCAACCAGTGCCAGCCGCGACTCTGTGGAGACCACCTCTCAAGCACATGGTTGTTGGGAAACCATTTGGGGTTTACGGAGCCTCGGTGAGGGTGACCCAGGCCCCGAATGTTCGTTTCTCTAGAGAAGGGGAGTGTTTTAGAGGATTTTTTATTTTTTTTAATAGAGATGAGGTCTCCTGTGTTGCCTGGGTTGGCCTTGAACTCCAGAGCTCAGGCGATCCTCCTGCCTCAGCTTCCCAAAGTGCTGAGATCACAGGCTTGTACCACCACGCCTGGCCTTAGGATTTTTGAATGTAGTGATTATAATGTGATGTCCATTTTGGCAGAGTTCTGAGAAATCTTGTAAGTACTCAGAGGAGTTTTGGTTGGTGGGTACCTGCCAAAAAGTGAGGGTTGACTGTACCATGTTCCAGACCTGCTTGTCCCCATCCTCCTACCCACTGAATCCATGAACAGCTGAGCAGGGTGTGATTTCCTTTTTAACACCCCGCTTGAGAGTGTGTTCTCGGAAGGCCAGTTCCTGGTACTTTCCCTCGATGATCAAACGTGAGAGTGCCCTGGCTGTGGATCACACTGCTACTGCCCACAGCCAGAGGTCAGAACCCATTTGGAAACATAAATGCCGCCTGACCCAGGATTGAAAGGCCTCCATGAGCTCCCCTAAGACTTTGTTTGTAGAGGTTAAGACTGGAATGAAAAGTGTGACTCGGTCCTGCTCAGTGCAGAGTGACAGTGTGCGAGAAGTGTGTTGCCACGCGGCTGATAGAGTTGTCCCCAGGGAGAGCATATGCTGGGAAGTTTTCTTGTCATGAGTGTTTTAAACCCTCTTCCTGCAAAAGTCTTAGAAAGGCCAAAGTAATGTGTTCCTTCTGTGATAAGAGTGAGAGTGAATTTTTTTTTTTTTTTTTTAAGACGGAGTCTTCGCTCTGTCACCCAGGCTGGAGTGCAGTGGTGCGATCTCGGCTCTCTGCAAACTCTGCCTCCCAGGTTCACACCGTTCTCCTGCCTCAGCCTCTCGAGTAGCTGGGACTACAGGCCCCCGCCACCACGCCTGGCTAATGTTTTGTATTTTTAGTAGAGACGGGGTTTCACTGTGTTAGCCAGGATGGTCTCAATCTCCTGACCTCGTGATCTGCCAGCCTCGGCCTCCGAAAGTGCTGGGATTACAGGCGTGAGCCACCGCGCCCGGCCGAGAGTGATTTGTCTTAGAACACGATGCCAAGACGTTGAAAACAGTCTCCCTTCTCAGTCCCTTCTTTGAAATGCCCTCATATCAAAATTTGCATTTGATTCCTACTCTATTTCCCTTTTCTGTATCCACTCAAGAGGAGTGGGGATCTCAGTTTCTTAGGAGAAGAATCTCAGTATCTGAGCCACTAAGCAGCCTGGCCCCAGCCTCCCACAGCATCTAGAGGTTTTGCAGGGCAATGTTGGGGGAGGCCTGTCCACTTCCCCTCCTCTCCTCTTCCACCTCTTTCTACTTCCCCTTACCCACCCCTTCTTACCCTTGTGTTCTCTTTGCTCATTCCATTGATCTTTGTTAGAGGGACTCGGGACTCAGTTGAATGTATCCAAATACATACACCTCCTGGAGTTCCTCAGTGAAGTGGAACTTAGCCTGGGCTGTGGCAGGAAGGTGTATGAACCTGGTTGCCTCTGAGCCATTGGACTTTGGTCCATAGGCAGTGAGAACCGTGTTGTTTGTCCTCATGGTTTGGGGAGCGTTGTCTGACAGAGCGCCTGGTGACACTGTCTCCTCACCCTCTGTGCACCTTCTGGATGTGAAATTCCAAACCTGGCATCTTCTGGGCCTCCCAAGACTGATTCTTCCTGTCTCCCAACATGCAAATTATAGGCTCCATAACTCCTCAGGAGCTGTTGCTGGCAAAAGGCTATTTTCCCTCACTGAATTCTTGAACACGTTTCAGGATTGTAATGCAGAAGTTTTTATCTCTGATCCTGGGTAGCGGCATTTATTGGCACTGGGGAAGAGGGAAGCAACCGAGTGGAGATGGCACACTGTGGGCCTGCTGGCTAAAATGCATGTGGCTGAAAGCCTGCAGATGTGTTTGGTTTGGTTCACATGTTTTTTAAATCAGTCAATTTCACATTGAGAGAAAAAATATTCAAAAGATAGCTGGCCTAACATGAAAAATCAAAACATCTCCCAACTCAGCAATCACATTTCTAGGGCAGTCGGCCATGACGGAGTGTCACTGCCTAATTTTAGGTGGGGGCGGGTGTTTTTGCTCCGGTCTCCACCACTGCCCATGGTCTCACACCTGGCCTGCATTTGTGCTCCTGTGCATCTTTGACTTTGTGGTGGGGAACGTCTTGCATGGGGGACCTGGCTGCAGAGGCTCCTGGGCGTGTGTGCTGCAGAGGTAGACCTGTACTCTGCTCTGACTCTACTGCTGCTTTGTGTGGGGACTGCTCCTGCCGTGGGTATGAATCGCTCACTCCTAAAGAGGAGTAGGAGAGAATGTGGGACATCAGAGAGTGCCTGGGTTTGTTTCTTCTCTGAATTTATTAGTCTGAAGAAAGAATTAGTGAAACCTGAAGTTTGGTGGGGATGGAAACTGTTGAATGCCTCGATTTCTACAAATAGTAACCTCCATGTGTGTATTTGACAGGTGAAAGGAAAGCAAGCCAGGATGGATATTTACGACACTCAAACCTTGGGAGTTGTGGTCTTTGGAGGATTCATGGTTGTTTCTGCCATTGGCATCTTCCTGGTGTCGACTTTCTCCATGAAGGAAACGTCGTATGAAGAAGCCCTAGCCAACCAGCGCAAGGAGATGGCGAAAACTCACCACCAGAAAGTAGAGAAGAAAAAGAAGGAGAAAACAGTGGAGAAGAAAGGAAAGACCAAGAAAAAGGAAGAGAAGCCTAATGGGAAGATACCTGATCACGATCCGGCGCCCAATGTGACTGTCCTCCTCCGAGAACCAGTGCGGGCTCCTGCTGTGGCTGTGGCTCCAACCCCAGTCCAGCCCCCAATTATCATTGCTCCTGTCGCCACAGTTCCAGCCACGCCCCAGGAGAAGCTGGCCTCCTCTCCCAAGGACAAAAAGAAGAAGGAGAAAAAAGTGGCAAAAGTGGAACCAGCTGTCAGCTCTGTAGTGAATTCCATCCAGGTTCTCACTTCGAAGGCTGCCATCTTAGAAACTGCTCCCAAGGAGGTGCCAATGGTGGTGGTGCCCCCAGTGGGTGCCAAGGGCAACGCACCAGCCACTGGCACTACTCAGGGCAAAAAGGCGGAGGGGGCTCAGAACCAAAGCAAAAAGACAGAAGGAGCCCCAAATCAGGGCAGAAAGGCAGAGGGAACCCCAAACCAGGGCAAAAAGACAGAGGGAACCCCAAACCAAGGGAAGAAGGCAGAGGGAACCCCAAACCAAGGCAAAAAGGCAGAAGGAACTCCAAACCAAGGCAAAAAGGTGGAGGGGGCCCAGAACCAGGGTAAAAAGGTAGATACAACCCCAAACCAGGGGAAAAAGGCGGAGGGGACCCCAACACAGGGCAAAAAGGCTGAGGGGTCTCAGAACCAGGCCAGAAAGGTAGAAGGGGCCCAGAACCAGGGCAAAAAGGTAGAGGGGGCCCAGAACCAGGGCAAAAAGGCCGAGGGGGCCCAGAACCAGGGCAAAAAGGGAGAGGGGGCCCAGAATCAGGGCAAAAAGGGAGAGGGGGCCCAGAATCAGGGCAAAAAGGGAGAGGGGGCCCAGAATCAGGGCAAAAAGGCAGAGGGGGCCCAGAGTCAGGGCAAGAAGGCTGAGGGGGCCCAGGGTCAGGGCAAGAAGGCTGAGGGGGCCCAGAACCAGGGCAAGAAGGCAGAGGGGGCCCAGAACCAGGGCAAGAAGGCCGAGGGGGCCCAGAACCAGGGCAAGAAGGCTGAGGGGGCTCAGAACCAGGGCAAAAAGGCAGAGGGGGCCCAGAACCAGGGCAGAAAAGCAGAGGGGGCTCAGAACCAGGGCAAAAAGGCTGAAGGGGCCCAGAACCAGGGTAAAAAGACCGAGGGGGCCCAGAATCAGGGCAAGAAGGCCGAGGGGGCCCAGAATCAGGGCAAAAAGACCGAGGGGGCCCAGAACCAGGGCAAGAAGGCCGAGGGGGCCCAGAACCAGGGCAAGAAGGCCGAGGGGGCTCAGAACCAGGGCAAGAAGGCTGAAGGCGCTCAGAACCAGGGCAAAAAAGCAGAAGGGGCCCAGAACCAGGGCAAGAAGGCCGAGGGAGCCCAGAACCAGGGCCAAAAAGGAGAGGGAGCCCAGAACCAGGGTAAAAAGACAGAAGGGGCTCAGGGCAAAAAGGCAGAGGGGAGTCCCAACCAAGGCAAAAAAGGAGACGGAGCTCCCAACCAGGGCAAAAAGGCAGATTCGGTTGCTAATCAGGGCACAAAGGTAGAGGGTGTTACAAACCAGGGGAAAAAAACAGAAGGGTCCCCCAGTCAAGGCAAAAAGGCAGAAGGGTCCCCCAACCAGGGCAAAAAGGCAGACGCAGCTGCCAATCAGGGTAAAAAGACAGAGTCAGCTTCTGTCCAGGGCAGAAATACAGATGTAGCCCAGAGCCCAGAGGCACCAAAACAAGAGGCTCCTGCCAAGAAGAAGTCTGGTTCAAAGAAAAAAGGTGAGCCTGGTAAGTAACTGATTTCTTTATGAACTTAGAAGGAAAGGCTGTTTTTAAATGACTTGTGGATTCTCTTGGGGAGTACCACCTGTATCAGTCAGCAATTGTCATAATAAGGCTGCATAACAAACATTCAAAAAAAAATTGAGTGGCTTTCAATAGCGGTCATTTATTGTTGCTCATGCTTCTGGAGGTTAGCAGATGTGAGCTTTCTTGGATGGTGGCTCTGCCTCAATCTGGTTTTAACTGGGTTGGTGACTCTGCTACAGGTTGAGCTCAGGTCAGTTCCATGTGTGGTCCTTCTGGGGCCCTCTAGGGCAGAGGCCCTTCATGGTTACAGCAGAGGCACGAAAGGGCATTTCAAGCCCACGTTTCAATGACCAGAACAAGTGATGTGTCTGAGCCTGAGTCAAGGGGCAGGGAGTCCACTGTGTCCAGGGAGAAGGGACTGCAAGGTGATGTGAGAAAGGAGAGGTGAGTGAGCAGTAGGTCCATGTCTTGGCATGTCTTAAACATATGGGAGCACAAGGAGAGGTGAGGAATTAGGAGCAGTAATTCCATCCACCACACAGTCTAGAAGAGTTCTGTGTATTGACAAGTCTTTCTTAACTGTCTGGCTGTGTGCCGTCAGCCTGTTCCGTGTTCTTGCCTCACCTGATGCTTTTGTACAGCCTGACTCGTGTATCTGTGCTTGTTGAGTGAATGACGGTAGGAAGGTGTTTTTAAGGAGCAGTTGCATTCTTTCCCCCTCTGCCTTCCCCTTCCCCTGCCCCACCCTAGTCATTTAGTAAAGCATTATAGAGCATTAACATAGACACTGGATTACATAGATATGTGATCATATGGAGCACTGATTTACCTTTATCTTTTTCGTGTATATCGCTGTAGAAATTGGTCCAGGGAGTTCCTGTTTCATGTTTTTCATTCATTCAATTTTACTTCTCTCTCCTCCCCTCTCCTCTCCTCTCCTCTCCTCTCCTCTCCTCTCCTTTTCTTTTCTTGTTTTTAAATAGCCACTAGCTGATTTGGAAAAATAATTGCATTTGTGTTGACAAAAGGTATCTTAGAAGGTGTGAAATGTTTGGACCAGTGTCGGGTTGCACAGGCCCTGTGTCTTTAGCTGGGCTTCCCTATCTTGCCTCTGTCAGGCTATTACCTTCCTGGGGTTTCCTCCTTCTCCTGCTGTTTTTGTTGGGCCATTTGCTAGGACAGCAGCCCCCTGCTCCGTGTGAGAGGCCCTGTCCCCTGTGAGTGGCTGTAGGCTCCTGTGGGAAGCCAGGGACCAGCTGCCCAGCCCAGATCAGGTGGCCTTGAAAGCCCTTTGAAAACCCAGACACTCTGGCCTCAGCCCTACTTCCAGAGGCTGGCAGGCGACACACTGCCCTTTCTTTAACATGATGTTCCACTTGATTCAAAGCTGGCGATGTTGCTGAGAATCGGCTTTTTACTTGGTTCTTCTACATCAGGGATGTCCACAACTTCCTGCATCCCATGGTCATTGTTACTTCGTGTGGCTTTAGACATTTGAAACAAGATATGAAATAGAAGTGTGATGATAATATTGGAAAGGAGGACAAAATTGTTCTAATTTGCAGGTAATAAAGAACCTTGTTAGGGATGAGATCTACGTGTAACCTCTGTGAACCTAACACAACAGCTTGATGAGGTGATAAAGTTGCAACCAAGAAAATAAACCCCATGTTCTAGGAGAAGAAGATTAAATATTATCGATGAAAGGATAGTAATTTCCAAGTTAATTTAGTGGTCTACCATTATTCCAGCCCAACCTTCTTGATAAGATCTTCCCCCTAACTTGACGGATTATTCGAAAAGTCCCATCTGAGGGAAAAATAGGTAAGAATAATTGAACAGATTTTTTTAAAGTGGATTTTAGAAGGCCAGTCCTGTCATTGTGTGAACATCTCCCAACTGTTGTAATTACAAGTAGGAGAATAGAAGGCCCAGAAACTGACTGAGAACTTGAATGAGAGAAGCAACATATTGCAGTAGGGGAGGAAACGTTCGGCAAATGATCTGGGGCAGTGTGTTCATATATTCATCATTTGGAAAAGTCTCCTTAGACCCACCAAGCACTTGCCTCTATAAAAATTTAAAGTTTGGATGAAATAGATTTAATTTGAAAAGAAATGAATATGGATTAGCCCAGATGGTGGAAGATGGCCACTCTGACATTGTCATGAGAAGAAGTCACCAAGGCTGACATGGGGAAGCTTGACACGCAGCCACGCGGGGCTGCGCAACCACAAGGAAGAGGCAGAGGCAGGGCCACGTGTGCCACTGACACGCCGCCCGCAGGGTGGTTTCTTTCTTCTTCACAGTGTTGGGAGTCTGGAAAACATGGGGAAAGTTCTTTCTTGGACTTTACGTTTTCGTTTCTTGAATTTGCACTGAGGAATCTCAGACCTGTTTTCCCATGATCGATGTACAAAGGCATCGTCAGGGCCATCTGCGGTGGACTCGGGCCACTCACCAGACACCGTGAGGATCCCGGAGACATCCCCTTCTGAAGTGCTTCTTAAACTTTGGTATGCAGATGAATCACCCAGGATCTTGCTATGATAAAGACGGTGACTCAGCAGCTCCCAAGTGGGGCCTGAGATTCTGTATTTCTAAGCAGCTCCTGGGAGCTGCTGATGCTGTGGGTCCCAGGTCCCACACGTGGGGCCAGTCATGATCCGGGAGACTTTGTCATGTAGCAATTTTGAAAACTCACATTAAAGCAAATAAGCTTTATTTAAAACCTGTTCATATCAATATATAATACATATTTTTAAATGCTGGCATTGTAAATTGTGTGACCGTTTTGAAAAGCAATTTTGTAAAATGTATCAAGAGGCTTAAAGGGGCCAGTAGTTTTTCTTCTTCTCCCAGACTCCCTTCAGGAAACAGTGTAAACTGTGGCAGCCAGGTCTGTGGGTGAGTGGCCGGGGTATCCCTCGGGCCGCCCTGAGGGCTCAGTGCATTCGGCTCACCCAGACACAGTGCAGCCACTAACAGTGATGCCTGGGAAGATCCCATAATAGCCTGCAAAGACTGGTCACATGGTCACAGTGTGACTTTTCATTGGAAAAGTCCGGTGCCAAATTCTTTACATGCCTCAAGAACAATGGAAGGCAGAGACATTAGATAAGTGATAACAAGATAAACCAGAACTGTAGGAAATACACTATATAAGAACCCCCATTAGAGCGCTAGTTCCTTTCTAATTTTTTTCTTCAATGTAGTAGTCGTTTTCAAAAGTCAAAAAGCAGCTGGGCGTGGTGGCTCACTCCTGTTAATCCTCACACCCTGGGAGACCGAGGCAGGAAGATCACTTGAGCTCAGGAGTTCCAGCCTGGGCAACATAGTGAGACCTGGTTTCTACAAGAAATTTTAAAAATAAAGAAAAAAATGAAAGTCAGAAAGCAACGCTGAAGACCCTAGATCTCGTGTTTGTGACAGCGCCCCCTGGAGCTGGGAACACCCTTCGGAAAGCCTTCAGTAATGCTGCTGGGACAGGAATTCCAACGAACTGATGAAGCAAAGAATTTCCTATTAAAACCTTCCTGATAGAATGCCCTTTAGAAATTATTTTAGGGAGATAAAATTGGATCTTGATATATTTTCTAAAATACTCTCTTTGCCATTGCAAAAAATAAAGGAATAATGATACTTCCTTAATTCCAGATGTTAAAACAACTGAGAAAGATCCCTGGAAGGCAGGGGCCGCTGGAACTCCTGCTCCGGCGTCCTGTCTCTGGACGTAGCTCAGCACCGCAGGCCTCTGCCTGTGCGTTCATCTCAGTAGTTCTGGGGTGAAGTGCAGAGAAGGACCCGAGAGCCACAGTGGACAGACCTTAGGGGCTGAGGGTGGTTTGTAAAGCAGCACAGGCTATAGAGTCACCCAGGATTGTTGATAGGGGAGCGTGGACTTGGTGACCAGGTCCAGAGCTCCAGCCACAGTGGAGAGACCCTCCATGATTCCGTGATGCTCAAGCATCAAGAGCTCAGGACAGATGAAAGGAGGCATTTATGAACATGGAAGGGAGTCACTAGCAAACACACGTGATTGGGTAGTAAGGCCGGAAATTCAAGGTATTTGAAATCCCAGTTAACAGGCACATGTATTCAGTCTTCTTTTCCACAGAATCTGTAGTGCATATTGGTAAGGCTCCGAGTTTATCCATAGAAAACCCATAAGTCTTTAATGTGTCTGGAGTTCCGTGGTCCCAGGTGGAGATCTTCTCAATGGGGGAGCAGCATCTGTACAATAAAAAGCATTCAGAACTCTGGCTTAAGATGCTTCACACTCAGCACCTGCTGTCACCAGTTCCGTGATGGGGTTACACTCAGGATGTGGGGGACATTCGAGTCCTGGAACGACAATGGCTTGGTGCCTCCTGCATGGAGACTGTGAAGGGAGGGCACTGGCCCTGGGATGTGAGGAGGTCGGGTGTGTGTTACGTGGACAGCCCACACCAGTCTGCACGCGTAGCAGTTGGGGTGGAGGGCCCTGTCCTTTTGTTGTGTCCTTTAGTTCAGTGGTCAGACCCTGCATGGCCATTTATCAAACCAAAACAGACAAAAACGGGTTCATGCATTACTGTTTAACTATACAGTGTGCTTTTCTGTGGACTGTGCTGGTGGGTATCTAGTATTAATGTCCCAATCAGCATTGGTCTTTGGTGGCTGGGGGTTGTGAGGCGTGCATGTGTGGCTCTTTCTGTCCACCTTGGGACCAGGTTGTTCTTTTTTTTGTTTGTTTTTTTGAGATGGAGTTTCGCTCTGTCACCCAGGTTGGAGTGTAATGGCGTGATCTTGACTCACTGCAACCTCCGCCTCCCGGGTTCAAGCGATTCTCCTGCCTCAGCTTCCCAAGTAGCTGGGATTGTAGGCACCCACCACCACGCCCAGCTGATTTTTGTATTTTTAGTAGAGATGGGGTTTCACCGTGTTGGCAGCTGGTCTCGAACTCCTGACCTCAGGTGATCCACCCGCCAAGGCCTCCCAAAGTGCTGGGATTATAGGCGTGAGCCACCACGCCTGGCCAGGGCCAGGCTGTTCTTGGCCTGTATCTGTATGTATTGGCCTCATCTGGACTCTGTCACAATCTGTTTATTCTTTAGCACACGTGTATTTTCTGCTGTTTCCAGCTGACGGGCTCCAGGGACATTTCTTGATGCATTTGTGGCTGCCATCTTCCTGCTAAGAGCATGGGTGGGGGGCCCAACCCCTGAAGCACTGCCAGGTGGCGTGGGCAAGAAGGACTGTCTGCATAGCATCCAGCTTCCAGCTGCTTTGCAGCTCTGACTGTAAAGGACAGAGGCCCTGGGTGGGCTCAGTGAAGTGTGCACCTCTCCTCACAGTTAGTCTGCTTTTCCCACACACAAATAACACGAGCACAGGGGAGAGCCCGAGGGCGTGCTGGGCATGGTGGGCACGTCGCTGCATCTGGCAGAATTCCCACCACGGCAGAGTCAGTTATTGGTGGTGCTCTCTCGCAAAGGCGCTTCTCTGCTCCGGGCTCGCTCCATCACTCGCAGTCATTTCCCACCTTGTCTCTGTGCCCTCGGACGATTTTCTTGGTTTTCAGTTTGCCGTGAACTGTGGTGCCCGAGGGTATGAGGCAGAAATCTGTGAGTCCACAACATGGGTTTTCACCAGCGGCTCATGGAATTGGCTTCACCCTTGCAGCTACGTCTTACATGTGGAGTTTCGTGTTCCAGAATTAGTCGGATTTCTGCTTACCATTGGCGGCTGTGACCATGTTGCCGGGTGAGCAGGCCCGGATGAGACACGTTAGACTGCGTGTTCCTTGCTTTGTTGGAAAGGCTGCGGCGGCCCCCACTGGCTGCCCTGTACCTCCTTGCCCCTCTGCTGGGGCCGAGCTTCCTGTCAGTCTGGGGCCTGCCATCTTCTCTAGAGGTCATGTGTGCCCAACCTGAGGCAACCGTAGGCAGAACTCCGGGTGGGCTGACTGGCCCTGGATGTCTAGAAACACAGGGACCTGTCGGTGTGAGTGTGTTGGGTGGGAGGGGTGAGGTGGCATGAGGGCTATGCTGCAGGGATCCGGGAGGTGCTTGGGAGTGGGTTCTGGATCACCGGTGTGGAGCAGGCCGGGATGGGAGTTCCTCCCATGAGTCCAGGAGGCCTTGACTTGGGCAGGGAAGGGCTAGAGTCTAGGGCTGTGCTGTCCCATATGGGTGACACTGGTCACATGGGAGCATTTAAATTATCACCTAAATTAGTCAGAAGTAAATAAAAGATTCCATTCCTCAGTCACACTAGCCACATTCCAAGGCCTACTAGGCACACGTGGCTAGTGGCTCCCCTTACACAGTGCAGAGGCAGATCATCTCGGCCAGAACAGAAAGTTTCCCACAGCAGTGCTCTAAACAGGACCGTTTGAAAGGAGGTGGCCTCTTAGATCACTGGCAGATCTGTGCAGCCCTGTGTGCTGTTGCACACTGCTCCTGCCTGCTTTGTTCTGGCTGCTGTGTCCTGAGTACAGGGTGGGGTGAGCTGTCTGATCTCCACATCACAGTAGGATGCTGCGAGGGGTCACAGAGGCTGTGACTGGCCCATAGCACATGACAGATCAGCAGCAAAACCAGGTCTGGAGCTGGGCTCCACCAGAGACTTGAATGGCTTCTTCAGTCTTCCTGGCCTTATCTGTTACCTGTTTGGTCCAGCAGGGCCCCCTCCTGACAAGTGTCCCAGAGGGGGACCCCGCAGGAGTGGTAGGCCCAGGACACGCTTTTGCAGACCCAGGCTGGGTCGCTTCCAGAACTTCTGCTCTGACTGTCCTCCAACAGCAGATGGGGGCCCTGCAGCAGGTTTTACCGCTTGTCCATGGCTGTATTTGACAGAGAACGCCTGCCTTCCTAATCCTTGCCTTTTACAATTTATTATTATATAAATATGTGTTTCCAGTAAACAGAATTCACAGTCTGGAAGCATGGAAGGTGAAAATAGAAAGTCTTTTTGCTCCATCCCAGTCACCATCCACTTCCTGCGGGGGGCGGGGGGCCTCAAATTCACTGTGCTCTTCACCTGGACACCCACAAACGGGAGCTGCAGTGCACACTGCTGTCTACTTAACAGTGTGTTGGTGACATCTTTCCATATTGCACCTGCGAAGCTGCCACATTCAGCTGCATAATATTCCCTGGCATGAATGTATCACAATTTATTTAAATGACATTTAAGTAGTATGCAGCTATTTTGCAGCTAAAATTAATGCTGCAATGACGTACATACACTGTTGTGTGTCTCTACAAAGCAAATTCCTAGATAAGTAATTGCCAAGTCAAAAGGTGGGTACATTTTTAATTTAGGAAGACAGTGCTGCATTGCTCTCCAGAAACTTCCACAATTTACGATGAGAGGCCCACACAATTGTTTTCTGACTCAGCACTCCTCACACGATGCTGCTGTGCTACTCTGGAAATGATTCTAACTTCAGGAAGTTTGGGGTGGAGGGAGCATTATAAACCCAGACGTGGGATAAGGAGAAAACCTCTTCCTTCGGAAATGAAAGGCACAAATTCTTTATTAAATGTTTGGAGAGGAGGAAATTGATGGCATCCTCGAGAAGTGGAAAGTCCCCAGAATGGAGGCTTCCCCATGTTTGGGGTACTGTCAGCTGACGCACGCATCCAGGCTTTAGCTGGTTTGTTAACTGAGCACTTATATACAGTGTCTATTAGGAAAGTCAAGTTTCTAGCACAAGACGTATGTGTATGCAGTGGTGTTGGTTTTTAAAAAAGCTATTTTTATCCTCAGATTGAGTCTTTGTTTGCAGGATTATGCTGGTTTGCCTCCCACCCTGGGCTGCACTGATCTCATACTAATCACCATCTGGGTGTTACACTGGCAGGAGAGCTGTCCCACCCAGCACCTGGAATCGAGTCTGGATCCTACAGTGTGGGCATAGACTGAGGAAGTACATATGTACATTCTGAAGACCCCACAGTTAGCGTGAGCTCCAGAACAGTATGCTTTTAACTGGGGCTTGCTTCACTCATTGTTGCTGCTGGGTGGAAACAGGTGTTTCCTCCTTACCTCTGCTAGCACGTCACTCAGGGGATGTGGGGATGCAGGGTACTTGTTACACTCTTGGGGAGTCTGGAGCTCACCCAAGGACCTGTGACCTTTCTGCCTAACGGAAGGGGGTGGGTAACCCTAGGGGCATGGCACTTCTCTCTTGCCTGTGGGCCTGCTTTCTGCGGGACCCTCTTTCCCCAGCCTGCTGATGCAAGCCAGTTTTACTCTGTGGCCAGAGGGACCATTGTGTCTTGGCCCAGGAGAACCCAGCCAACCTCCATGAGGTGGCAAACACTCAGAAACAGGCATTTCAGAGACCCATTCTTGCCACGTCAGATGAGTCCATGTGGGAGAAAGAGGCCACCTTTGGGAGGCAGGATTTTGGGTAAATGTTAGTATCTCCCTTTCAGCCTTCTGCGTTTTCCAGTTTTTCTATAATTTTTTTTTTCTTTTTTTTTTATGGAGAAGAAACAAAAACTCCGTTATTTGTCTCTAAGTCAAATAGGCCCTCATTATATCAAAACTGATGGAACTCTCATCCTTCTGGGTGTTTCGAGGCAGCCCTGCATCCTCTGAGGGGCAGCAAGGAGGGCCTTGCTCCGTCTGGGTCTGGAATGAGGAAAGGCAGTGCCAGCTCTTCTGAGGCCTCCAGGAGGAGGCCAGTGCCTGTCCCCGCCCTGGCACACAGGCGCCTGGGACGCATTCATGAACTGAGGCAAGGTGGGAAGTTAAAGGCGGTTCCCACATCCTGGAGCCTGGCAGTGCCCTGGTGGGAGGGGGCCTGTGAGCTCCATGTTTAGTGTGCAGTCTCACCTAGCCCCCATTCTACCCCCACAATAGGAAATGCAACCTAAAATCCGAAGTCTTGTTCTGTAATATAATGGGGCTGGGGTCACAGGTCACAGGGTATGGGGAAGAGTTGTCAAGCCCCCAGGAAACAGTATTCAAGGTGTCTAGTGTAGCAGGGCCCTCATCTTAAACGATTTGACTTGGTGATGGGAACACCCTTTGCTCCCGGCTCCTCACTCACCCACCCACACCTGTCTTCCCCACATGTGCCTGCTGTGCTCCAGGCCCAGCGCTGCTTAGCACAGCCGGTGTGACACCGCTACAATCCCCAGCCAGGTGTTTGTTCAGAGGTGCAGTTTAGGAGGCTGGTTTCCCTCGTGCAATTCTCTAAGGTGGATTTGAATTTTTACCTGTTTGATAAAAGCAGAAACCAAAGCTCAGACTTCCCAGAAGTCATGCAGATGACCAGCAGATGGCAGAGCGGCTGGTGTGGGCAGCCCCTCCCGAGGCCCCCGCCCTGCCCGGTAGGTGCCCCTGTGCCCTTCTCGCCGGCGGATGCACAGAGAGGTGTACACGGAGATCAAGTCAGATACTTTTTCTTTTGAACTTAACTCAGTTTCCCAGAGTCTGAAGCTCTGAAGAAAACTCTTTGGGGCTTAGGAGCCTTTATTCACTTTCTGTGTAAGTTCTTCAAACCCAACTTTTTCTTTTTTTCTTCTTTTTTTCAAAAAGAACAAAAACATCCCCTAGGGAAGCAAGCCAAGTATCAGTGTGAGAAGCTGCTAGATGACACTCTTCCAGAAATCTCTTTTCAGTCACTTGAAAACATGGTGAGGCTGGGACTCCGGTCACTGGCCCCAGACGGCTGTGGTCAGACAGCCGGGGATTAAAAATCCCCTGCCGTTTTCTGCAGGCATTAGGTAGAGTCTTAATTGCTGTCTAAACCGTATCCTCCTTGGGCCAGCCTGTGTGCCCTGGGAAGGGCCTTGCCCAGAGGTCCTCCAGGAATTGTCTTTCTTTTAAAAATACTGTGATGTAGGGTTTTTTTTTAACTCCAGGTATAAAATTAGTTTTGTTGAAACTTGGAGGAAAAACCAAAACTTTAAAGAGGAAAATAGTTCTTCAGTCTTTAGGATATTTTAAATTCCATTAGATACCATTAAATATACAATTCCCCAAGTTGGTAGCTGATTACTTTCTTCTCCAACCAAAGGAAAAGGACTGATTAAAAGGGCCCGAATCGGGTTGTTCTTGACATTATTTGTACTTAGCTCCATTGCCCTTAAAGCTGCAGGTGTGACCGTTCGTGGCATTCGGAGTCAAGTGCAGCTGCGCCTCCTTGGCCTGTTTCCTGTCAGGAGCGCTGACCAGTGCCTGGGCAAGGCCGGGCTCTGTGGCCTGAGCTGGGCCTGGAGTCCACTGTTCGTGTGCTGTCCAGGGCCGGCTTCAGCTGTGGGCAGATGAGCAGTGAGTGAGAGCAGGAGTCGCAGTTTGCCTCCGGGAGCATTTGGTAGATCTTCATTTCCTCCAGGGTCTCATAACGCTCACTTCCCCCACAGGCTCAGGAGGAGCCTTCATGGCCGCAGTCCAGGAACGAGCTGTTAGGGAGAGGCCAGCAGTGATGCTGGCCGGAGCTCCTCCCTAGAGAGCGTCTTGCGTCCCACCTTGGGGCAGGACCCTGAAAGGAGCCAGCTCCTCAGGTTGAGAGAGAGAGATGCCCTCTGGACTTTGGGTCAGCAGGAATGGGGAGCTTGTCCTCGGCCTCCTAATCTTGGTCTGCAGAGGCTGATGACTACCTGTGCAGTGCTGGGCTTCCAGGAGGCACAGTGGAGCCCCTTCTTAAAGCACACCTGAGTTTGGGTGGGGTGATTGGGGATGCAGGGTGTGGAAGGCACACCAAGATTTCGATCTGGCTTTCTTCCCACAGGGGCAGTCATGCTGGGTCCCTTGGTCTGCACTGTCTGGAGTTGCCCCTGTGCAGGCCCAGAGGCAGCAGCTATTCAGACTGCATCTGTGTGTCTGAGGGAGGTGCCCTCAGAACCTGATCTGGACAGTCTCTTAGGAAATGAGAGTTTTTGCCAATGGAGTTCTTCCCCAAGCCCTCAAGTGCACGCCGTTTCAGGTTCCACTGTCAGGAGTCCCTGGGTTGACACCTGGGCCTCTCTCCCGCCAGCTCAGCTTCCTGAATACTTGGGCCTGGACTCTGGTCCTGGGCTCTTAGGACCCAGCGGGGATTCAGGCTCTTAGGACCAGGGTCCAGGCCAGCTGGTCTGTCTGCTTCCAGCTGCATCCCCCTGGGCATCCTGAAATCTTTTTCTCAAATTCAAACATTCCTTTCTAGGCATTGCTTGTTTCCTACAGAATAAAATCCAGATTCTGAGGGCCTATGAAGACTTGGACCTAGTCCAACCTCGGGTGCAAGCCTGACATGCTAGGGCCCAAAGCCCCTCACCGTGTCCTTACCCAGCTATGCTTGGCCCAAAGCCTTAAAGCCTTTCTCAGCATTGCTGCCACAGTCACTCTCCAGGTCCGCTTTGTGTCACTCTTCTGCCTTATGGCCCTGTGTCCGCTGCCTCTCTTGGCCACAGCCCAACCTGTAACTTAACCTTCCAGGCCCAGCAATTTACGGACTGCTGGGTACACAGGTGGTACATACTTTGTGTCTGGAGACCACCTGGCCCTGCCTGCCCTGGCCAGGGCTTCTGGGCACCTGTAGCAGCAGCTGGAGCCGAGCTGGAGCTGAGCTGGAGCCTTTTGTGGGGCCCATCCCAGGGCCGAGGCGATAATCCCCTCCTGTTAACCACCAGCTGTTGCCAGGGCTCGGGCGGCCGTTCCTGGAGTGGTTCTGATAGCCTCCCCGTGGACTGAGAGAACCGGGTGTGCACAGTGCAGGGGTGCTCCAGCAGCTGATGTGGGGGACTGGCTGCCGAGTCGCATGAGGCCCCTTAGGGCTGAGATCCTCCTCCTGTGCCTGAGCCCTGGCCATGGGGGATCCTGGAAATTATACAGAGAGAAAAGCCTCGTCCAAAGACGCCACAGTTGACAGGGAGAACACTGCATGTCTGTTTGCCAGATGGGTTTAATTTTAGGTGCCTGAGCCTCCCAGCGTGGGTGCAGCAGGGAGAGTTGTTTTGAAATTTGGAGTGTGAGGTGCATTAGCTGAGCTGCTGTGAGCTGCTTGAAGGCCGGCCATGCTGATTTATTTTGCTGTGCGTTACCCTGTGCCAGGCATGGTTCCAAGCATGTTGCAACTTAATCTTTCCAGCCAAGCTGTGAGAGGAACAGTGATCATCCCCATTTCGTAGGCAAGGAAACAGAGGCAAAGGAAGATTAAGCCGCTTGTCCAAGGACACAGGTGGGAAGGAGCTGAGCTGGGATTCGACTCCAGGCCACCTGGTCCCAGAGGCCTTGCTCTGACCTTGGTGCCCCACTGCCCAAGGACAGAGGTGACCTGCAGACTGGACGTGGCCTACGGATGTGTTTCTTCATCTGTGCATTCATAAATGAATGAATTCATTCATTCATTTCTTTTTTATTGAGTTAGCTGTCAGCAGTAAAGGTGAGAAGATAGCACTTAAAAATCTCATTTCCAGGCTCTTGGGCAGGCCTGTGGCTCTGAGGATTCTGGCTCAGCTTCCCCAACGGGAGCCATCACCTGGAGGTGAAGTGCCATGGCCAGGGCCACCCAGCTCAGGAGAGGCCACCCCCCTGAGCCCAGGCCTATGTGGTTATTTGTCACACTACCTGTCCCATTCCTGCAGGGCCTGGCCCCTGGGTTGTTGCTGTGTCCCCTGACAGACAGAGGTCTGGATTATCCATCAAAGTGAGACACTGGCCTGTGTCTCTCCTCTGGGGTCTCCTGCTCCCTGGTCTCTCCCCAGGCCTCCTGGCCTGTCCCTCTCTGGTATTTCAGACCCACCAAGATGGGCAAAGCATTAGCCACAGGAGCAAGTCCTCAGTGAGCCGAGCTGTTCGAGCATTCACTGCACCCTGGGCCTTTTGAAGTCCGTGATTTCACAGACTAGGTGTTGAGTCTGACAGACTTAGTTTAGTGTGTTAAGATTTCACAATTCAGAAGATTACTGGCGTCTTCAAGTATTTGCTGGAGCCCTAAGTGATGTGCCGGGCTCGCCTTGGGCTCCCGTTAGTCTGTTATTTAAATGCAACTCATCTAGAGACCCAGAAATCCTGCCTCTGCTTCTGAGGGCTTTCCCTTTTTCTTTCAGTTGTGCTGCCCTTGATTTGGGAACAATTGAGACAGCACAGTTTTTACCTAAAATACTAAATGAAAAATGTTTTGTGAAGTTATAGCTCTCTAAAAATAATATGAAAGGTAGTGTTTGTATGAGTGTGGCAAAGGCTGTGAAGTTTCTGGGGGCCCATGAGGGATGGCAGAGGAGAGCGTTAAAATTTTGCTGTACGCAGCTTTGCGTTCGTTTCACTTGTTACAAGTTTTTTTCTGTTAAAATATCTAATAGAATGGAATTACATTAGAAAGTTTTAATGAGAATGCCACTCTCGGGAGCACTCTGTGGACGGAGCCTGCGAGGGGTGAGCATGTGGCCACGCTGACCCCCGTGCAGGAAGCGGCGTCCTAGAGCGCGGGCTCTCCAGCTGCCTTCTCCAGATGTTTCCCCACCCGGCAGTGCAGTAGGGGCCGTGGGGTCTGGAAGGGTTCAAAAGAGGCCAGAGCTCTTGGGTCACTCTGGAACCTCTGTAGGACCAGGGGGCTGCCAGGAGTTCAGCAGGGGGCACTTTGGGAGTCCCCGGTTCTGGAAAGGAATAGGCCAGCCAGTCCAGGAGAAATAGAGTGTTAGCGACACACGTGTGAGCCATGGATGCGATGTGAATGTTTTTAGCCACATTTAAAAAGGCAAGCAAGAAACAAATGGACTGAATGTTAACGATATATTTTATTTGACCCAGTTTATCCAAAATGTTATTTCAACATACAATCAATATATAAAATTATTACAGATACTTCACATTCTTTTTTTTCATACCAAATCTTCTAAATTCCATGTGTACGTTCCACTTGTGGCACATCTCGAGTCAGGCCAGCCACGTTATAGGTGCCCAGCAGCCACACGCGGCCGGTGCCCAGCACATCGGACGGCACAGGAGGAGACTCTTCTGAGTCAGGAGGGGAAAATGTCTTTGCAGCCAGCAGCTAGACGCTGCCTGAAGCAGCTGCCCTGCCCAGTCTGTAACTACAGAGGTGTCTTTGAAACAAGTGGCCTCTGTCTCCTGGAAAGTGCTGGCAGTAGACACGCACCTGCAGGCTGAGGGGGAAGACGGGAAGGCTGGGAACCGAAATGTGAACTAACACGGGGGTTTCTCCTGAGAGTACGCCATGCATGCTTTTATTTTCTTTTGGCTTTTGGGTTAGAATTTTCTCTTGTGTGTGCATTAAAATTACTTTATATACGTACAAATATTTCGGTAAAAAGAAGGTTGAAGGGGCATACTTCTGCCGGGACCTGTTTTCATGGCACCCATGAGCTCTTAGGCCTTTGGTGTCAGCGTGGTTATTTTTAATCTCCTGAGCCTCACCAGAGTAAGAAGTTATGAAATAAAGGTGCTCATAGCAACCAGCTCGCCCACATCCCACGTTCCCCTCATTAAGGTATTGTGCCAAATGCTTTGACTTGTAATGAAAATATTGTGACTAGTAAGTGAAAACATTGTGACAAGCCAGAGAATTGAGGGTTGCTATGGAAACCAGCCCTCTCCTTTGTCCTCCCGAGGTGGGCTCAGCTGAGGGGGCTGCAGTAGGCCAGTCCGCTCTCTGATTTGGCTCGTTTTTGGTGCTGTCATTGAGCTGCGGAAGAGTCCAGGCACTCAGGCGTGGCATCTTGGTTCACCCTTTCTTGCTTCCACGGCTGCATTCAAGCCCCAGTGAGAGCAAAGCTGTGTGTGTACGTGTGTGTGTGTGTGTGTGTGTGTGTGTGTGTGTGTGTGGCAGGGGTGGGAGGGGCTCGGCAGTTTTAGTTTTCAGAAGTGACGGTTGGTTGTTGGCAGATGGCTTCCTGTCCTCCAGGCAGTCACTCATGGACTGGCGAGTGGACAGGCCCATTCTATAGGAACCCAGCCAGCCTTCTCTCTCGTAAACCTGTCGCTGCCTAAGCTTTCATCCAGGGAGCTAGAAATAGAGGGTTTGCCCCGACGTGTGGGAGCAGCCTCTCCTTGCCTTCCGTGCCCTCCCGTGGCTGCAGGAGTGTAGCTCTGGGTGTCTGTGTGTGATGGACAGTGGGTTCGCTGCCCAGTCAGGTCCCACAAGGCCACAGAGCTCAGTCATGGCCAGTGGGGAGAAGCTTGGTGAGCCATGCAGGCCGAGAACAGGACCAGCGCATTTGTGAGAAAAAAGGAAGGGAGAAAAGCCCATGGGAAAAGTATGCCTTGCTTAATTTTGTTCCAGGTCAATCTTGATGGTAGAAATGAAAAAAGGAGCTCTACTTCCACCCCAGCCTGGGACTTCTGTGGGCGAGTTAGGACGGGGCAGGGACCCATCGTTGAGTCAGTTTCTCAGTGTCCTGAAAGAGCGGGAGACACTGGAGCCGACTCGCCATGCTCAGCCTGCCGACCCCAGGCAGTCGGAGAACTCTTCTTGGCTGTGACCGGAACCTTCTTGGTGTGATGGGCTTTGTGGCCGCGTGTGTTGTGGCATACGCCTAAGTCTCAGCTCCTTCCCTCTCGCTGCACAGGGCCCCCAGATGCCGATGGCCCTCTCTACCTCCCCTACAAGACGCTGGTCTCCACGGTTGGGAGCATGGTGTTCAACGAGGGCGAGGCCCAGCGGCTCATCGAGATCCTGTCTGAGAAGGCTGGCATCATTCAGGACACCTGGCACAAGGTGGGCCCACCCTCCTGCTGGCCACACTCAGAGGCCACTGCAGCTGGCTAGGGTGGTTTTGCCCTTCCCCGTGCCTCTCTCCTTCAGGGGCCAGTGAGCTGCAGTGGTTACCTGGATTCTGGGGCCCCATGCCTCCCACCACCCCGAGATGCCCGTCAGGATGGCCACATGCACCCTGCCATGCCACAGAGAGAACATTCATAAAACAGCCTCCGCTTCTTTTTCTTGGCAGAATTCTGCCACCCTGAGGGATCGCTTGCAGGTGCTTGGTCTTCTGTCAAGCTACCCATGGCCTGGCTCCTGAGATGATTAGGGCCAGGGCAGGGCTCTGTATTGCAGGGGATCTAGGGAGCTGGGGCCTAGCCAGTTTGTGGCCACAGCTCAGGGTGTAGAAAGGAAGGTATAGGGACACACTGTGTGGGGCCCTGTGAGGTTCCCCCGCCCAGAAGCGCCCTTGGTTTCCCTCGTGCTGCCAGGGGCAGGTTCAGAGGCTAAGCGCTCTGAGCTGTCTTGTGCCTCTGGCCAAGAGCTGTCCCCAAGAAGTGCTGCATGGCACATTCCTTCACTGGAGTCAGAGTTCAGGGTAACTTTGCTGGAGAATTTAGTGGTTAGAGATGCTCAGGTGTGTCCTGAGGCCAGCGGGGTCACTCCCTTCCTGGCCATACACATCCTGCACAGTCTCAGTGGCACTGAGAGCTTGTCACTCGTCACTGGGGGCTCTACTGGGTATGAGTGGCCATAGGAGATCAAGATGACCAGGGAGAGGCCTGGCTCTGCTCAGGCCACTGTCCCCAGAGTACCCGGCCACCATGCTACAGCCAGAGGCCTACAGGCTGCACGCCCGGCTCGGGGAGGCTCCAGGCCAGAAATGGTGGCCAGCCACCCCTCAGAGGAGCTGGCAACACCACACTCCTAAACGCCACTCCAGGGATCCAAAGCCTTTGGCCTTGACAGTCCCAACACACACTGGACCTGGGGCCCCGGCAGGCTGATGGCTGAGGCAGGGCGCCTTTCCCCACAAGTATCTGGAGTCCCAGTGGAACCCTTGACTCAAAGCCCCTGCTCCACTTCATCAAGACCTCGGGCCTCTGCTCTTGTCCAGGGTCGGGGGACGAGCCAAGTCCCATTTGTTCCCTCTGTTAACGCATCTCTGGGTACTTCTAGGCCACTCAGAAGGGTGACCCTGTGGCGATTCTGAAACGCCAACTGGAAGAGAAGGAAAAACTGCTGGCCGCAGAGCAGGAAGACGCGGCTGTCGCCAAGAGCAAACTGAGGGAGCTCAACAAGGTACAGCCCAAGTGGGCTCAGAGATGGCTTGTCCTCCCCCGTCCTCTGAGGACCCCCGCCCCATTCACGGTGTATCCCGGGCTCTGAGATGCTCAGGCCTGCGTGGAACATAGCTGGCTGTCAGGCCACTGAGTAGGGACTGCTGCTTATCTGCTGCCTAAAGAGCCAAGGGCCGGTGGCTCACCCTTGGCAGTGCTCGTGGCTCTACAAGGTGGTGGCTTCCTTCGTGGCTGTAAGAACGCAGGGAAGTGAAGCAAGGGCTTGGAAGTTAAGCAGCGTCAGTTTGTGATGGGGATGGACCAGACCTAGCTTTCACTAGACAGGTCCTGCAGTCACAGGCCAGCTTTCTAGGGGCTGTGCCTGGAAAGGAGGGTGCCCACAGTAGATTCAAGGTTGTTTTCTTGAGAATTGTGCAAAACCTTTTGGGGAGGGAGCTGGAGGGGCTGCTCTTCTCCCTTTTGCTGATGTCAGAGGAGGAATGTGCAGGGAAACCCTGGCTCCCCGCATCAGCGGATGGCGTGGCAGGTAGCATTTGCACTCTGAATGGCAATCGGTGATGGGTTGGTGCTGCCGTAGGACGGGGCTGATGGCACGTTGAGATTGTGTTGTGATCCATGGCATAGGGGCTGCTCTTCCCACCGCAGAATTCACCAGGGTCTTTCCCCACCTCTCTGCTTCTGAGGGTGGGCCCTGGTGCCCCAGCCTTCCTGGAGGAAGGGCAGGGTGAGGGGCCCCTTAGCCCTCTGGGACTGGTCAGGCCTTGTTGAAAGCCATCTTTGCCCCATGCAGCACCGCAGGCTTGCTCTTGCTCTCTCCCTGCCTCCCTGCCTTCTCTGTCCCGGGCAGTGGGCGCAGAGAGAGGGCCTGGATGGTAGGTTGTCCGACAGTATCTGGGCTACAGCCCTTCCTCTGGGTGCCTTTGTCTGCTCGAGCACAGAGAATTGGAAGTAAGGCAGCCTTACTTTTTGTCGCAAATTCAGGGTCACAGCTCTGAGCCAGATGGGAAGTTCACTGGGTGGAGGATGGGCAGGACCAGAAGACACACCTTAGATGGCCACTCTTTGATGCTGTTCCCAACCCCGCTGGGGTGGTAGAATATCTCCCTGGCTGCACGCTCAGGGCAGCCTGGGGTCCTCATTCAGTACCCAGCCTCCTCGGAGACCACTGGCCTTGGCTTTTAGGTGAGGAGAAGGTCAACGGTGCATGGCCTCCCTCCCACCCACGCCCTCCTCCCTAAGCCAGAAGAAGTCCTCTTGGGCTCCCAAATGCTGATCTGTGAGGACCGCCATCAGGCTCTGCCAGTGGCCCCTCATCTTCAGACCTAACTCTGCCTCTCAAGCCCCGGCTCAGCCACTCACCCTGCCTCTAGCCTCACCTCTTCCCTTTCCCTACCTGTGCCCAGACGTGCTGCGCCCTTTCTTGCCTCCTCTGGGGCTCTCCTCTTGCTCTTCCCTTGGCCTCTAATGCCCTTTCCCTGCTTAGATGTCTGGACATTGACTTCTTACTCTGGCAGACTCAATCTGGTCTCCCTCCCTCAGGAGCCTTCTGGAGCTCCTGTGTTCTGTTCTGCACGGAGGTCATTGGTACAGTTAGGCATCACCTGGCTGCATCTGGCTCCTGTCAGCCCTCGAGCCTGGCGGGGCAGACGCGCTCTGGCGGTCTTGCCTGGCTCAGCCTAGCAGGCCGCCAGTGAACAAGTGGCCACCGAGGGCCGCAGCTGAGGGGAAGCCTGGAAGCATTTCTGAGTATTTTACGTTGTCTTCTTGTAAATAGTAAAATGTTTGTAGTTGATGCCTTTGGCTGTTTCTCTTCCCTGTGCTGGTGCTCTCCGTTGAGAGTCCTGAGCAGAGCCGATGTGTTTACCTCATTCTTTTTTTTTTTTTTTTTTTGAGACGGAGTTTAACTGTTGTTGCCCAGGCTGGAGTGCAGTAGCACAATCTTGGCTCACTGCAACCTTCACCTTCTGGGTTCAAGCAATTCTCCTGCCTCAGCCTCCTGAGTAGCTGGGATTATAGGCATGCACCACCACACCCAGCTAATTTTGTATTTTTAGTAGAGACAGGGTTTCTCCATGTTGGTTGGGCTGGTCTCGAACTCCCGACCTCAGGTGATCCGCCTGCCTTGGCCTCCCAAAGTGCTGGGATTTTGGGACTGTGAACCACCGTCGCTGGCCTGATTACGTCATTCTTATGGTAACACTGCAACTGCCCAGCACTGCTGAGGGAAATGATCCGAGACAGTAAATTCCTGAGAGTACGGCAGTTCCTCTTACCTTAATCCCCCTCGGGAGCTGGGGAGACGGATGGAACCTGTATTTCTTGTTCCAGTCCCTTCGACATGTTTTCTTTGTCCTTGTAGAGAAGTTTTTATAGTTGAAAAGAGTTTTCATTAATTCTGTTTCTTGGGTTCTGATGCTGAAGGCATGACCTGGACATACTGAGAAAGAACGTTTGGATCATCTGCCGTATCCGGGTCTTCCAAATGTGCAAAATCCCAGCAGAATTGGGTTCAAGGACCAGTCCAGACACGGTCTGCAGGAGTTGATGGGCTCAGACGCCCCTGAGAACTCTGTCCTGGCTATCTGAGACTCTTTGGGGGGTTTGGGGAGTCCAGGCAGAGCTCCAGTGATGTAACCAAGAAGGCACAACCTTCTGGAAAAACGTTCCAGCTGTCCTCTTCCCGGGCAGCAGAACCTCTGTGCTAAAGCCACGCCTCAGACTGGCCCCATCCTGGGCTTGGTCTCATGTTCTGGCTTTAGGGCCCAGAAGGAGATGGGGCTGTGAATCAGAAGGAGCCCCCAAGGCCCTCTGGGACCCACACAGAGTGTACCTGGGGGTGGGGTCATGGGAGGAGTTCCTGTTACCAGGCCTTCTTGATGGAGGTTGCTTCCTTGCTTGGCTGGGGAAGCAGGTTGGAGGGCTCTCTGCAGTCCTCAAAGCTTACCCCATGAGGAGCCCCACTACTCCTAGGGAACAGAGCCTTGAAGAAGCTGGGACAGAGTCACTAGCCGATGCTAGTGATGGTGCCATGCCTTGTCTTCTTGTGCACCGGACCCTTCCACCACCATCAGGAATGCTTTTCAAGAACATAAATCAGACTCTTGCAACTGAATTAAGAATTTGATAAGCCGAAGGAACCCTGGCATTCTGAGCTCTTTGAAGAAAAAGAAATCATAAAGAAAAAAGAAAAAGAGAAAAGAAACCATAGAGAGCTAAACAGCTGCACTGAGGACAAGTGACTTTTCTGTGCTCTTTAAAAAGCCCAGAGGCAAAGGAGGGGGAAAATGCCATTGAATCCCGGCGGCTTTGGGACCCTGACCCCTAGGAGATAGAGGTCTGCAGACCCTGAGCGGAGTGGACCTTGGAACTGCACGAGGCCTGCCTAGGGCTGGGAAGGGTGTCTCCAGGTGGCAGAGGAGGGCTGAGGATGACCCGAGTGTGGCTTCCCAACCTGCCATGCATGTGGCTGTGGGAATGCCTGGTCTCTCTGAGCTTTGGTTTCTTCGCGAGACTGGACCATCTACTTGGAAGGGCTGTTGTGTGGAAAACCTAGCAAAGACAGCGGCCTCCTCTCTGCTGGTGTTTGGAGGCTTCCAGCCATCCCCACCATATCCATCTGCCAGCAGTGGGCCGGTGGGGCTGCGCATGTTAGAGGAGGAAGTGCAGAGGGGTCCTGGAATCACTGCTGAGCTGTCCTCCCTTTCCCCAGGGGCTTCCCGACCCACACAGAGGGGCAGGCGTCCTCATTCTTCCCCTTTCTGGGAACCCCTTGTTCTTGTACAGTCCTAGGTTCAGGCCCCACCCCTGCCTCTTAGAGCTGCTCCCTAGCCTTGGACAAGTGTGTCCTCTCCAAGGCTCTGTGACCTCAGCTTGAATGGGGATTGTAATCCTCGTCTTCCAGAGAGAATTAAATGGGACAGTGCTGGGGCTCAATGTCAGCTTCTCCCGCCCCCTACTTCTGTAGCTAATCAGTGAAGCGGACCTGCAGGCTCGTGTGGGCCTCTCACCCCAGGCAGAGCCAAAAAGATGATTGTCTTTGAAAAGTGAGGCCAAGGGTCCCAGGAGGTCCCAGAGAGTGCCAGGAGCATGGAATAGCACCAGCACCCAGTGGCTCCGCCTCAGGGTTCTTTCCCATCTCAGGCAAGAGGGACACTCTGGCCTTTGGGACTGGCCTCCCTACAGCCCTGGTCTGGGGAGGGGGCGGATTTCCTCACTCCTGACCCACTGCCCAGGTCGGAGCAGCCTTGACGCTCGTGGGACGCTTGTGCCCTGGTGGCCCAGGCCTGCTGTGTTTGTGATGTGTATTCACACCACATCGGTGCTGGACTGTCCAGGCCTCCTAGACAGGGAACACCCCCTCACCAGGGGCTCATTGTGTCAACCCCTTCCTTCAGTTGTCATCTTGCCTCCCTGTGACTTCTGGTTGAGCCATCCCTCAGGGATGACATGGACCATGGCCAGCTGTCCCATCCTGCTGTGTCCCTGCCTGAGACACCAGACCCCCCAGACTCGGCATCCATGTTCATCTGTGGGTATCTGGCACTGATCGGAGCCGATGTCCCCCTGGGCGGAGGACAGAGCGACGGCCTGCAGAGACCCATGCCCTACCCCAGCCACGGCGGAATGGCAGCTGGCCCCACCCCCACCCTAGCCATCAGGGCTTGCCGCCTTTCTGTCCTGACGAAGGCAGTTGAGGAGAAGTAGGTGTCCCAGGAGACTGGATGTTGGTGACTGAGTCAAGCCGGGGTGTTGTCATCACAGCAGGGCCGAGCCAGTGCCCTGGAGAGCCAGGGATAGTACCGCGTGTCTCTGCTGTTCCTGCTGCGTGTGCCACCTCCACTGTGGCCAAGGCCTGACGTGGAGCCCACAACCGGCCAGGGCCAGCAGAGTTTCCAGGGATCCCTTGTCTGTCAGTGCTCCCGCTGCCGCTGGCTTGAGTCTGTCTGAGAACCCGGCCAGCAGGAGGGGTCTGTGCTCTGCTGTCCAGCCTCCCAGCCCGGGTGATGCTCTTGCTCCTTTCTGATAGGCTCCTGCCCCTGCAAGGCTCACCGGCCCCTCTCTCTGCTACTTTCCCCCCAGGAGATGGCAGCGGAAAAGGCCAAAGCGGCAGCCGGGGAGGCCAAAGTGAAAAAGCAGCTGGTGGCCCGGGAGCAGGAGATCACGGCCGTGCAGGCGCGCATGCAGGCCAGCTACCGGGAGCACGTGAAGGAGGTGCAGCAGCTGCAGGGCAAGGTAGGCAGTGGCTGGCGGGGGCATGGGATGGGACAGGACCCAGTCCCGGTCCAGGACGGAGGGAACCAGAGAGGCCCAAAGGGCAAGGCATGAGGAGGGGGTTGAGGTTGCCCACAGGGGTCTGTGAGGTCTGGTCAGGTTTAGGGGTCCAGGGGCTATTGCATTTGGCTGGACAGCGTCTGGCAGCCCACTGTGTGTCTGTAATGTTAATAGCCAGGGAGGTATGAAATACATTTGAAAGAACACTTTTCCAAAGAGCCTCGTCTCAAATGGCCAGCCCTGTTTCCCTACCTCCTGGGTGTCTGTGAAGTTGTCACCTTTCATGTGAACCTGGAGAAATGCTGGCTCTGTCTTCTTTCCACATGGTTGGGAGGATCCCATTAATACCAGAGGCCTGAAAATCGCACAGCTCCAGCGTGGGGCTCCAGGCCAGCACTGGGGGGCTGCCCAGACTGGCCCTGTAGTCAAAGCCTGACCCCTGCCTTCTGAAACCTACCCCCTGCTCATAGGGGGCTGCAGCCTCCTCTCTGCCGCATGTCTCAGGACGTGCCGGAGGTCAGAGGGCAGGAAAGGAGGCTTCCTCACCGGGGGTTAGAGGCTGTGGCGATGTACTTTGTCTTAGAACAATCAACCATGTGACCTTGGAGGCAGATATTCATGGCGCGTGTCAGAGACCCTGGCCTGAGTATTCAGCCTCGGGCAGGCCATGAGCAGTGGGGAGGGAGAGAGGCGTGTCGCTGGGTGTGGGGCGTCATGCTTGGCCTCGAGCCCCTGATGGTGGAGCCTTGCCATTTTCAGGCCTCTTGTTTTATGGGATCCTCTCAACCTCCAGGTGGAAAAGGTGGAGCCTTCTGGGGGTTTTCTTTTGTGGGCTGTGTCTTCACTAACCACGGCTCAGAAGTCAGTTCTGTGTATGAGGCCGAGCTGCCTCTGATGCCCTTGCCCGTGACTTTCCAGATCCGGACTCTTCAGGAGCAGCTGGAGAATGGCCCCAACACGCAGCTGGCCCGCCTGCAGCAGGAGAACTCCATCCTGCGGGATGCCTTGAACCAGGCCACGAGCCAGGTGGAGAGCAAGTAAGCTGAGCTTCCTGCCTCAGCACCTTCCCAAGGGCTCTGAACGAGGAAGGCTTCATGAGGCTGCGGCCAGGGCAGCTGGCATGAGAGCCAGGCACAGGCCCTACATGTATGCAGAGCCGTCCTGACCCTCCATCTCCTGTCTGGGTTATGGGCCCCTGAGTCTTCCAACAGGTGGCCCAGCGTCCCTGCGGTGGCTGGTGGTGGGCCTTGACTGTGCCCTGGAGCACGGCCTCCTGCTCTGCAGCACCCTTGCTTCAGATGCGCTGGTACTAGGGAGGGTTTCCAGCACACAGGCCCCAGCCGCCTAGCGGGGTTCTCATTTCAGTGTTGTCTCTGAGCCACTGAAGCACTGGAGCCCATAGCAAGTGGGCCGGAGGGTGCACTTCCCCTCCAGAGTTAAGTACAGCTACACTTCTGCTTCCCTGATTAGAACGTTACCACCTCAGTGGCGGCCCTCAGGAAACCCACTGCAGCGTCTTTTGTTGCACATTTCTTTGCCTTCTCTGGGCCCAAAGTGTCCTGCAGGGACTTGGCAAAGCTCTGTGTTATCCCCAGAGCCTCTGCTCTCACCGAGACAGGGGCTGACCACAGCAGAGTGCGCCGGCACCCTTAGTCCTTATGCTGGGAGTCGGGTCAGGGGAAGTCCAGTGCGGGAGCTGGACAGGGAGGGGGGCCGGGCCAAGTGTCTGTTTTGACTGTGGCTCCCTCTGGTGTGGAGTGAGATCCAGCAGCCACCTTCCCCTCTGCCTGTCCCCTCTGGGTCCCCTTCCTGAGCCATCGGCTGGTTGGAGGTTTGTGGCTGCTGTTTCCTCAAAAGCCACAGCAGAAGGTAAATGGTGGGGACTGAGAAATGCTCTGGTGTCTCCCCACATAGGATCTGCTGTGGCCTCATTAGTGGGGAAGGCTCTAAAGCCAGGATACTTGTCACGCTGAGGCAGTGGCCCTGCCAGTCCAGAAGCTCTGGCTGGCGGGTGGCTGTCAGCAGCGGGATGTGTTTTCCCAGGCCCACTTCAGAGCTCCCAGTCCCTCTTGAGGGCACCACCCGGCCTCCCGCCTCCCTCCCAGGTCACTTGAACCTTGGCCTTGTGAAGCATGGAACTGATGACCCCACAGTGGGCTTTGGTGTGGCCTCCCCCGTACAGACGAGGCAGCCCCAAGTCAGAGAGGTGGAACCTGCCACCCCCGAGGCAGCAGAGCCCAGCTAGCCTCAGCCAGGTTTCCCAGCTCCGCCTGGCCTGGTGCTGCGTCCCAGGGTTTGGGACAGTCTTGTCTGGTGGTGTCCCTTGGCTGGACAGTCAGTCCTTGGCGTTGAGGCAGCGTCTGCTAGCGAGGGAGTGGCATCCTGATCACACGCTTCACGCTGGAAAGGCAGGCCTCCAGCTGCCCCCTTTTCCTTTAAGTCTCCTTCTGGAAGTCCGGAACATTCCTCCCAGCTCCTGAGACCCAGCTTTTGAAGTGCAGTCCTGAAGGGTCTGTTTTGTAAGCACCTCAGGCCCTGGTTTCAGGCAGCCTCCCCAGCCTGGGCCTGGTCCAGTTGGCCAGTGAGAGGGCGCGTGGACTCTGTGGGCCGCTGCCTCCAGGGGGTCAAGGCGGGTGGGTCTTTGTCTCGGGGCTGGTTTGCAGCCAGAACAGCGTGTTGCCGTTTTCTGTGAATTTCTGGCTGTTTCTGGCAGGGGCTCCCGTGGGATGCTTTAGTGCACATTTGCTCTATGCTGTCTCTGGTTCATGCACTATATGGGTAAAACAGTGTCTTCAACAAAACACATGCTGAACCCCACGCAGCTGATAATGGAAAAGTGGCTTTGGTAATGGCTTTACGATGTGGGCAATTGCTTACTTACAAGAGAGCTGGAGTCCTGGAGGGAGGGCTTGGACCACCGATCCCATCACTCTTTTCTTTCCATCAGTCAGGCTGGTGACTGTCTTGCAGGCAGAACGCAGAGCTGGCCAAGCTCCGGCAGGAACTCAGCAAGGTCAGCAAAGAGCTGGTGGAGAAGTCGGAGGCTGCGCGGCAAGATGAGCAGCAGCGAAAAGCTCTGGAAGCCAAGGCAGCTGCCTTCGAGAAGCAGGTCCTGCAGCTGCAGGTGAGCCAGGGCGGCGGCCGCCTCAGTGCCCTATTCACTGCCCAGCAAGCCTGTCCGCATAGCAGGGATGGGTCCAGACTGGCCCTGCCACACTGGGCACCCGTTTCTAGCCTTGACTGGGACAGATGACAGTGTCTGCAGGGCTGGGGCTCGAACTCTTCACCTTAGTCTCCTTGGTAGTAGTGATAGCTGGCAGCAAGTGGGAGCTTGCTGTGTGCTAAGCACTGTTCTGAGCATTTTACAAGCATTAACTCAGCCACTTTTCCTGGTAACCCTATGAGGTAGGCACTGGTAGTGTCTGCATTTTTATCCATAAGGGAGTTTGAGGCACAGAGAAGTTCAGCAACTACCTCAAGTTCACCCAGCCAGGACATGTCAGAAGCAGAATTTGAACCCCGAGTCTCACTCTGGAGCCGTGTTTTTCCTCCCATGCTTGTCCCCACTGTGGTACTGCAGCTCTGGAGCAGCCAGCTGAGCTCACAGGCTGTGAACACAGCCTCTGGCTTCAAGGCCAGTTAGGGTTTCTTTCTCAGCCTCTGGGTGTGGCCTGGAGGCCTGTTTTCCCAGGAGGGTGCCTGTTCTCATTCAGAGGGAGGACGATTGTCCCCCTGTCCCCAGGGGAACACGGACAGCATGCAGTGTGTTTTCACAGCCCACAGGCCTTGTCTGATGAACTCCCGTCCCTCTGCTGGCCTGTGTTGGGCAGGTGGATCCCACATAGGGCTGTTACCCAAGGCACGAGGCACCTTCATGTCATGCCCACTTTGGGTTTAACTTTTCTGGATAACGAGGAGACCCCAGTGACCCCAGGGGCTTAGGACCCTTTTTCTGTCCCATCACTGAAACCAGGCTGTGGTGCGTGGGGGCATTAGTGCTGCCTCTTGGAACTAGAACAGACACGAAATTTTAAGGGTGATGTTTGAGCGTGTACAAGGACTAAAAGAGAACGTGGACAAGGAAACAGTTTGAATTGAGGTGAAATTGAGATGGATAATTTGGTGTTTTCTGATGTTCTTGTAAAGCAGACCCACTCAGAACAGTGAGATGAGAAACTGTGGGGTGGGTCTGCCTATGGTTATGTTTTAAAGGCTCCCAGATGGTTGTGGTCCATCTGGGCCTGGAACTGGGCTTGGTTTGTCACCATCTCGTGTCATTCCTGCGAAGGATCTAGCCAGGGCCCACAGGCTCCCGGTATCTCCTGTCCTCTCCAGCCTCAGAGTCCTTGTCCACAGCCTGGGGCTGGGCAGAGGATTCCCTGCTCTCCAGTCTGACACCAAAGATTCTGTGCCTGTCCAGTCTGTGATTGACAGTGAGGCCTTTGGCGCCAGCTGTCAGGTTCAGGTCCTGGCTCTTCTACCTGCTAGCAAGTTATTTCAGAGCCTCAGTTTCCTCATCTGTACTATGGGCAGGACAGTAGGAGCTGTCCTGTAGGGTGACTGTGGGAATTAGCCATGCTTTTACACCCAGAGCGCCTAGGACTAGGTCAGTGCTTTTCAGAAAAAGAGCTCAGTGTGACTCTACAAAATTTCATTCAAGGTATCTCCAAGTCAGACCGGCGGTTGAGGTTGTAGAAAGTGTCTCCTTTTTGCTGAGGTGAAAATGGGGCCCTTTCCATATTGTGACCGTCCTTCCTTCACCCGAGGCCCCTTTGCTGCCAGCCAGCTATGCAGGAATGAGGGCGGGGGGGCCTGTGCTGACCTTGGGTCCTGGAGCACTGGCATCAGGGAGGTGCCCTGCCCCCCATTGCCTGTCTCTCCCCGGACGACCTCTTGGGGTCTGCTTGGAAGAAAGTACCCATTGAAGGTGCCGATGACATCCTTCTAGAAGAACTGAATTTTAGAAATCCGGGAGAGTCTTATGAAAGTCCCCAGCCGGCCCGCCCAGCCATGGGACCCCCTTCTGAAATTGTGCAGCGTGATTGGCTGTGCTAACGATATTCTCTTCAAGGCAAAGACAGTTGTCATCTCAGGTCTTAAGATGGAGGCACGTGGTTTCCATGAAAGATGTTAAGCTTGGGGCTCCTGAAGGTGCGTGGGTTTTTGTTTGCTTGTTGCTGGAATCAGAGTTCTAATCAATGTTGGTAACAAACGGAAGAGCATGTGCGGTCCGTCTCCCTGCAGACTGAGCTGGAGTCCCTTTTCTTAAAGAAAAGAAGCAGCAGCAGCTGGTGTGTTTTCTTCCGGTTGTGCAGTGACCCTGCCCTGAGTATCTTGGTCGAGGCAGAGGTGTGAGGGTGTTGGAACCAGTGGGTGCAAGGCAGGCTCCTGCCTGAGACGCTTGGCAGAGGAGAAGCAGGTGTGCATTCTGGAAGCAGCTTGCAGTCACTCCTTTCTTTCCTTTCCTCTCTAGGAGTTGGAACTGAGTCATCCCTGCTACGTTCTAATGCAGAAAGCACTGCCCATCCTAAAGCTGCCCCCAGTTTTCACTGCACAGTACACGTGAACCACGGCCTAGTGCCACATCCTTGGCGATGGCTCACTGGCTCCAGCTGCGCCTCTGCCTGGATGCTGCTCATCTGAGCAGTTCCCCTAGCTCCAGGTTGTGCAGCCACTGCCCTAAAAGAAAATGAAAACGCATGTGGATGGGATCAGCTTGGTAAAGCCATTGACGAGGGATAACTCCCAGCCTCTTCGTCAAACAGCAGTTGTCTGTTGATGCCCCTCTTACCTGGTTCTGCCCCTAGACAAGCTTGGTAATGAATAATCAGTGGTTGGACTTTTTGGAGAACTGAGTTCTCCAAAGGGTTGGTTAAATGGAGGCCTTGGCCAGCACTTCTGCCCCAGTGTGTGGGAATCCTTTGCAAGTGGATGACGGTGTCCTGTGGAGCACCGATTGGGACTGCCAGAGCCTGCCTGATGCTGAGTCGGGAACTTGGCAAACATTGAAGCTCTGTGTGGCTCGTAAATAAGGGTGCAGTGGGCCTGTCTGTCCTGAGTGAGGAAATGTCTCTGAGATACTTTTGAACCATGTGAAATTGCCATTTTTGTAGGTAAAAATGGTCAAACACTGACAATTCCATGTGGTTCCACTGAGAACTAAGAGCACTGCCCTATAGCGTGATCGCAGTGGTGCACTGTGCGTGTGTGTAACACATGGAGCTGCAGGTAGGAGACCCACCAAGCTGTCCGCCTCTGGGAGAGGAATCGAGGACTGGATTGGGAAATGTCGCTAATTTACTCTGAATCAGTATCTTTGGGCTCTTGCAGTAACCACGTCTTCATGAATCACTTGAGAATGTAAAAATAGGGACTCAGAGAAGAACTGGGAAATGAGTGTGGGTCCCTGGCATCTACCTTCTCTCCTTGAAAGGGTGCTGGCCGAGGTGAAGCCTGTGCGGGTTCTAGACCTTGAGAGATGCATTTCCTTCCCGCATGGACCAGAGACTGCACGGGGCTTTGGTGGGGTAAAGAGCTCTGTCTGCCTCCATCACAGAGCCGATGAGGGCCTGGTCCTTCCACATCCTCACTGCCCCACTCCCCTGCCCGTCCCCAGGCATCCCACAGGGAGAGTGAGGAGGCCCTGCAGAAGCGTCTGGATGAGGTCGGCCAGGAGCTGTGCCGCGCGCAGAGCAGCCACGCCAGCCTCCGGGCGGACGCAGAGAAGGCCCAGGAGCAACAGCAGCAGATGGCCGGTGAGGGCGGCGGCAGTGGGGCCAGGGGTCAGTGCAGGGTGCGGGGTCTGCATGCCGGCCCAGCCCCACTTCCAGTGCCGAAGCTCAGTGGGTTAGGCCTGTTGGGTGAGGGCAGCACGGATATCTTGACTGTCCCTCAGAAAGTCAAAGAGTAGGGGATTATGCCCAGTCAGGGGCTGGCGGGGGGCACAGTTGGCTTGTAGGTGCTGTCCAGAGATGCAGAGGTGGAGCTGCGAGGATGGGACCTCCAGGGGCTAGAAGTGGAGGGGGCAAGGCCTGTGAGGGCCGGGTGTGCGTGGGGGTGGAGCCTATGGGGGCCGAAGTCACTGCTTCCCTCCCACGCCTGGGTCCCCATTGGCTGTGGGTGAGCCAGGGAGGTCCTGAGGCATCTCAGCTAAATGTGTGTTCTGGGCCTTTCTACTCTCCCAACTCAGTCAGCTCTGGAGGCCAGGTGGGATTTACCAGCCTGTGGTTCCCTTGCTCCAGTTGGTCATGGAAAGGGTGACAGGAATGGAGGGCCAAGAGCCTCTGGAGAAAGGGAGCTGAAGGTGCCAGTGAGGGGCCCCACAGCCCTTGGCTCACCAATGCTTCCCGAGCCACTCCCCGGGCCAAGCACCACCGTGGCTGCCGGGCTGGGCTGGACTAGGGGGTACACGGCAGAGTCACCTGCAAGTACAGGGTTACACAGCAGGGCCGTCTACACAGGGACTGTGTTCAGGGCAGGGTTGGCAACTGTTTCTGTGAGGGATGGATGGTGAATGCTTCTGGCCAGTCTCTGTCACAACTGCTCAGCTCTGCCACAGTGGTTTAGACTGGGCAAAAGTGCCCATTAACACTGGGTGAACAGGGGCCTGGCTGTGTTCAAAGAAAGCTTCATTGATACCACCTGGAAAAACGGAGGTTGGGAGGCACGGCCCCAGCTTGCCGGCCCCTGCTCCAGAGGCCTGGGCGTGGCTTTAGATTGTGTGGTCCTGGAGACTCTGAGGCAGGAGGGGATGCATGGCAAGAGGCCGGCACAGGGCCGGAGGTGGGAATGAACTGACTCGGCCTGTGTGAGAAATGGGCCAACAAGTGTGGCTGGAAGGAGAAGGCTGGTGGCGGGGCAGGGCCAGGTCACCCTCCCTCTGAGGAGCTTGGGCACTGTGGAAAGTGTGACAGAAGTGCTTGGGGCAGGAGATGAAACGGTCTCATATGCGCTTCTGAACACTGGCACCGGGAGGAGAACAGACCAGAGGAGCAGGAGTGGCCCGAGGAGACCAGGGATGAAGCCTTGCAGTTGTCGAGGCCCAAGGCAACAGGGCAGGGCCCAGGTGGCCACAGAGGTGCTACTGAGGAGGGCAACTTGGCAGATGGCGGTGTGGCCTCGTAGGCTTCAGCAGTCGGCGAGGGAGGAAGATGAGGAGTCCTGGGAGGTCGGGATGCTGAGTTTGCGTTGTCTAACTAGAGCTTCATTTAGAAGTGGCAGATGGCACAGCCTGGGGTTGGAGAGCGTGCAGCCTCAGAGGCACGAAGATGACACTTAGACCCACGGGACTGTCTGAGGTCACCTGGGGAGGAGGATACCTCAAGGGGAGAAAGGGGCCCAGGACAGAAAAGTCACCCCCTGGCCTTTCTCGACTGTGAAGAGATCTTGGGGGTTGGGGGGGACCCAGCCAGGAAGATGGGAGAGGTGTGGCAGTGGGATCCACTTAGCCACTTTCTAAAGAACTTCTGGTCTCAGTTAGTATGAGCTAGAGTCTTCTAGAAGATGAATCTTTAAAAGCCTCAGCAGCAGTCCATTTCTAGTCTCCATCATTTTCTCATGAGTGGCCTGAGAGCGTTGCATTGTACACTGACAGTTCTCAGGATTGATGCCAGAGTGGCACTTTCTTCAACAGCTCACAAGAGGCCCCAGTGGTCAGTTGTATGTCTTAAGAGCCCCAGACACACAGAGGAGGCAGGAGGAAGTCCTCGGTGTGCCGCGTGTGCTAAGAGGGCATCCCCCCAGCCCACCCCACCCCACCCCTGGGGTTTCCAGCCTTTTAACTTCTCTTGTTTCCCTTCCTCTGTACCAGAGCTGCACAGCAAGTTACAGTCCTCTGAGGCGGAGGTGCGCAGCAAATGCGAGGAGCTGAGTGGTCTCCACGGGCAGCTCCAGGAGGCCAGGGCGGAGAACTCCCAGCTCACAGAGAGAATCCGTTCCATTGAGGCCCTGCTGGAGGCAGGCCAGGCGCGGGACGCCCAGGACGCCCAGGTCAGCCTCCTGCCTGGGGCTGCGGGGAGGAAAGGGAACTCCATCCAGCAGGTGGGTGGACTACCCCACTGCATGAGATGAGTCTCCTGGAGACCAAGGAGCTTTTGTCTCTCATTCCAGGCCAGCCGGGCGGAGGCTGACCAGCAGCAGACTCGGTAAGCTGGAGAAGCGCCCTGCCTGCTCACTTGAGCCTCAGCGTGGGGGACCAAAGACCCTTGGGGACCAGGGTTTTCAGAAGGGTGCTCAGGTCCTCTGCAGAAGAGCCCCTTGCAGAGGCTCCCTTCCCTCCCCCATCTTCCCGGTGATTTAGAAGACGGGGCAGGCCTGGGCGGGGAAGCAGGCAGCCTTGCGGAGAGCTCCATGATCACACTCAAGGAGCCAGAACTCATTGTTCTGGACTGGCCTCAGCCAGGGTGGGAGCACCCCCTGCCACCTGCCGTCCGTCCATCTACCCGTCCATCGCTTGTGGGAAGGGACTGACTCGTCAGAGGTTCTGTGTCTTATAAGCAAGGGATTTTAGGGGCTGAGGTCAGGAAATGTCACAGGAAAAATGGTTGCACAACCCAGAATGGTGAACTCAGGCTTGCTGCTGGAGCACAGGTTTGAGGCGTCGGGGCAGAGCTGGCAACATCTCAGGGTTGTTTTCCTCCATCTATGAGGTGACTTCACCGCTGGCCAGACCTTGTTTTCCTTCCATGTCAGCAGCACCAGTGCCAGGCCATGCTCGGGGAGTGTTTGTTTGCTGTTGCTAAGGCCGGAGCCAACACCTGGGTGGGGTGGCTCGAGCCAGGGGCCGGAGTCCTTGTGACCATCACTTCTGGGGCTCGCATCCTGTAACACATGCCCACAGTCTCGGGAGGCAGCTCCTGGCCACCGTGGCTAGGGGTCTGTGAAGCAGCATGTGGGGGAGGCGTGGAGGATGTCCTACATTCCCTCACACGCGGTCAGATGTGTCCTAGGCCATCAGCTCACAAAGTTCCCTTGTCCTGGCCCTCATCACGGAAGAAGCACTTCCCCCTGTGCCTCTGAGCAGAGGCAGATCCCCGGGCCACAGCCCGTGTTCCCTGATATTGGGCTCTGCAGCTTGGGGACTGGGAAAGGGAGCCAGCCACCCCGAGGGCCCAGAAAGACCCACAGCCAAACCTTGTCTACCTTCCTTTCCCAAAAAGCATGGGCAAACTTTGTTTCTGCTGATGGTGTTTGTTGGGGTAGAGAGGTGGTTGTTTTGCTCTTGTGTTTAAAGATCAGATTCTTGGGCCACACAGCATATTACTAGGATAATTAACTCATGTTGCAATTAGGATCAATTTGAATTTTTTTTGCATCATGCAGATGTGTCTGGCAGAAATTGGTGGTTTTATTTCCTTCAAAAAGCTGATGTGAAAGCTGTGTGTGGGCTGGGTCATCCTGCTCTGGAGTAGAGAGGAGTGATTCAGCCCCAGATATTCTGGAACTCGGGCAGTGGCTGTCCAGGGGGTGATTGTCGACGTGTCCTTGCCACTGGCCTGCTGACGCCTCTTACTCGGGGTCTCATTCTTCTGGGGACGCTCTTGGGGTGGTTTGCTGGAGGAGGCTGTCACATGATGCAGGGATTGGAGGGAAAAGCTGTGAGGGCCCCAGGAGAGCTCTGAGGGCAGGGTCGTGATTCCGCCTCGCCTGATAACCCAACTCTCCGGTGTCACCAACTAGGACTCTGGTGACAGCTCTGGGGTCAGTGGTCTGGATGGGTGGGGGGGGGCGCTTAAGGAGCTGCTCAGGCTTCCCTGGGAGCTCACGCTGGGTGAGGTGGGGGCAGCCGTAGGGGACTGTCTCTGGCCAGATGGTTCAGCCTTGAAGGTGCTCCTCCCTGGATGGGGCCTCAGGTGGGATCTGTGGGGGATGTAGCCCCTTGGAGCCTGGGCGGTGACCTCGCTGTGTCCCTTCAGCCTCAAGGAGCTGGAGTCCCAGGTGTCGGGTCTGGAGAAGGAGGCCACCGAGCTCAGGGAGGCTGTCGAGCAGCAGAAAGTGAAGAACAATGTGAGTGCGGCAGGCACAGGTGGGGATGGATGGGCCAGGGCAGCACAAGTAGGGCCGAGAAAGGTTCTGCGGTGTGGCCCCGGACTCAGAGGAGGGCCAAGGTTGTGTTTCTACACCCCATTGTGCTGTGGAGATCCAGGATATGGGGGGTGCTTCTGCTTACCCCTGAGTTCCACCAAAGACCCAGCGCTGACTGCCTGTGGATCAACCTGCGCCACTCGCTCAAGCGTGGAGTCATCCCTGGGGTGGGGACAGTGTGCCGGTGGCCTGGCCTGAGTCACGTGGTCGCCATAAGTGGGGATCCTGGTCCCAGGAGAAGGGGGTGTAGAAGCTGGGCGGGTGGCATGCCTGCTGTCCCGGTGTGGCCTTGGCCACACCCTCCTGCCCCCTTCTCACAGAGCCAGGTTTGCTGGCTGGCCTGGTTGCTCCCTGCAGAGGCTGCAGCTTCCCAAGGCAGGCCCTGGCCTTGGCCTCCCTGTGCCAGGCTCCGCCAGAGCTGGCCCGAGGGATCAGCACTAACCATTTGGTGGCAGGAACCTCTTCCCTCTGAGGTCACAGGCTGGCCCTCCCTCCTCCCTCTGGCTAGGGGTGTCTTCATCGAAAAGGCGCCACCTCTTCACCCTGTGCCATGCTACCCACCTCTGGCTGTGGTACCCAGGCCTTGTGTTCAGGCGCCATGGTCATGGGCCAAGGAAAGGGCATTTTGTCCCGTGGCAGGTCCTCTATGGGCCAGGGTGGCATCAGGGAGGGTCTCTGGGCCCTGTCCTGTCTGACACCAGCTTAGGCAGCTCGTGGGGGTGTGTCAGTGACTGACCAGCGCAGGCTGCTGACCTTTCGCCTGTGTCCCCTCCAGGACCTCCGGGAGAAGAACTGGAAGGCCATGGAGGCGCTGGCCACGGCCGAGCAGGCCTGCAAGGAGAAGCTGCACTCCCTGACCCAGGCCAAGGTCAGAGCCCGGCCACACTCAGGCTCCCACCATGCGTGCACTAGGCACACAAATGCACTAAGACATACAGCTACCCTAGGACACAGATGCACTAGGACAGTCACACAGAGGCACTAGGAACGCACAGAAGCACTAGGACGCACAGACGCACTAGGACGCGCAGACATGCTAGGACTCACAGACGCACTAGGACAGACACACAGAGGGACTAGGATGTACAGACTAGGACACACAGATGCACTAGGATGCACAGACACGCTAGGACTCACAGACGCACTAGGACAGACACACAGGCAGTAGGATGCACAGATGCACTAGGACAGACACAGAGGCACTAGGACGTACAGACGCACTAGGACACACAGACGCACAGGTGCACTAGGACGCACTAAGTGCACACAAAGTGGCCTTGGCCTCAGAGCTCCTGAGTCCACACCAGACCCCCGCTCTACATCCGCCTCCCCCCTCCCACCTCCTTCCCTTCTTCACTTGCTCCTTTTCCTGGGAGAGGGATGGGGGTGCCCCGCTGATGGGCTTCTCCATGCTGATCCCTCTGGCTGAGGGTGCAGAGCTGCTGGGGTGGGACTGGAGACATGAGCCCGAGGCTGCACTGTCTTGGTGACCTGTTGTAGTGTTATTTCTGTTGTGTGTCCTTTTGTCAGGGTGATTCTGCTGCTTGGGCCTCTGGAGTCGTGGCCCAGGGGCTCTGGGAGGAGTATTTTTTTTTTTTTGAGACGGAGTCTTGCTTTGTCGCCCAGACTGGAGTGCAGTGGCGTGATCTCAGCTCACTCCAGCCTCTGTCTCCTGGGTTCAAGCGATTCTCCCGCCTCAGCCTTTCAAGTAGCTGGGGTTACAGGCGCCACCACGCCCGGCTAATTTTTGCATTTTTTGCAGAGACGGGGTTTTGCCATGTTGGCCAGGTTGGTCTCCAACTCCTGACCTCAAGTGATCTGCCTGCCTTGGCCTTCCAAAGTGTTGGGATTACAGGCGTGAGCCACTGTGCCCAGTCCCATGAAGAGTCTTTAAGTCCCAGAGGGGAGGACATTGTTCGTAGCGAGCACTCGGGGATCGGGGGCCACGTTGGCCCCGCGCTCCACACCGTCCAGGTGGGATGTGTACAGGTGTCTCCCAGTGTCTGAGCCCACGGGTTGCCTCTGGGGCACAGGGCTGTTCAGGAGCCAGTGAGGAGGCTCTGGCCAGGGGACATGGCCAGCAGCAGCCACAACTAAAGGCCTCGCCCACACTTTGAGGTCACACACGTTTTCCTACCTCATGAAAGGGCCTGGCCTCCCAGCCTCCCTCACGGGAATGTCTGCCCCAATGGCAGGAGCTTTGCAGCGACTCCCAGGAAGCCCGAGGGTTGTGTCAGATGAGGACCACTAGCTGGGGCAGGAGGTGAAGGATGGCCTCAGGCCACACTGTGAGAGCTATAGTTAGACTCCTAGAATCTTGGCCTTGTAGCCTCCAGTGACCTCAGAAACTGTCTGGCTACCATGTGGTAAATGAAGCTGTGACCAGAGATGTCACCTGACTTGATTGTGGTCACATAGCCAGATAGAAGGTGGCCTCTGGGTCTCCAGCTTGCCTTGACTCACAACTGGAGGCCTCGGTGGTGGTGAGGTCAAGGGTCCACATGGGGCACGGGCCCTACCTGTGCATAACTTGGCCAGCCAGGAAGGGCCCGCTTCTCGGGTGTGCGTCAGGCCAGAGGGCGCTGCGCTCAGGCTGGGTGTCCGATGGTCAGCATCCTCCGTGCACATTCCAGGACTCTGCTCGGGGGAGTTACACTCCATCGACTCTCATCCAGGTGGAGTTCCTGAGGCCGCCCTGGGTCCCAGACCAGGCCTGTCCAGGTGGTGGCAGGGCCAGACACAGGCTGGACCCCAGCAGCTGTCCCCTCGGGGTGTGGGAGGGCCCACCTCTCTCCCCGGGGACGCTGTGGTCCTAGGCTTTGCTTCGTGGTTCCCTTGGGCCCCCTTTGTTTCCTTTCTTTGCTGTGCTTAGAATGGGGGCCGCTGGCTCTTCGTCCAGGAGGATTGAAGGGGTGTCCGACCCAGCATGGCACAGGGTGCAAAGTCCCTGCCTCCTCTGAGTCGGCTTCTCCCTCTGCAGAGGGGGCATGTTGATCCTCCCTCTCCAGGGTGGCTGGAGATGAGCCTCTCTGGGTTGCCCCTTCCTGGCTGCTACTAACGCTTAACCATGGTGCCGCCAGCAGACGCACGGCTTCCCTGCCTTCACCCCCCATCCCCATCACAGCTCTAGATTCCAGAACATTGGAGGCCATGAGTGTCCTCCTATCCCCTTTTCCTGCCCTGGCTCCCACACATCAACCAGGGCCCCCCCCACAAATTCCCACACACATGCACACACGCCCAGAGAGCTCAGGAAATGAGAGGTGGTGGAGACCCCGTCCCTGCTGTGAGATGTCCCGGGAGCTGGCACTTGCCATCTTGGCCTGACGCAGTATGCTGCTTTCATCAGAGCTCAGTGTGTTTGAAATGGGCCGGACACAGGCTGGGTAACCCTCTGCTTACAGTCAGCCTCGTGGAGCCTCATCTGCTCCTTCGATTCTTGTCGCTTCCCTGAAGAGCTGAGGATGTGCCATTTCTGGGGCAGAGACCCGGGCATATCAGTAAGACCTGGGGAGGTGCCCCACATCTCCGCAGCTGAACCTTCTGCTCTTCCCCGCCCCCACCCCAGGAGGAATCGGAGAAGCAGCTCCACCTGATTGAGGCACAGACCATGGAGGCCCTGCTGACTCTGCTCCCAGAACTTTCTGTCTTGGCACAACAGGTAGGAGGGGAGGGTGGTTCCCGGGGACCTCACGGTTCCCAGGGAACGTCCCTGGGTCTCACCGAATGTGTTTTGTTGCAGAATTACACCGAGTGGCTGCAGGATCTCAAAGAGAAAGGCCCCACGCTGCTGAAGCACCCGCCGGCGCCCACGGAGCCCTCCTCGGTACGTGTGGCTGCCTGGCAAGGGCCCTCTGTCGGGCTCCCCTGTCCCCAGGAAGAGGGGCTGCCCCGAGTTGTTTCAACGGGAAGCCAAGAGAAAAACCTCAGTGTGTGGCTAACGACACCTGTTCTTCCCTCTCTCAGGACCTGGCCTCCAAGTTGAGGGAGGCCGAGGAGGCGCAGAGCACGCTGCAGGCCGAGTGTGACCAGTACCGCAGCATCCTGGCGGAGACGGTGAGCGCTGGGAACCTGTCAGCTGGGCATCCCTGGGAGGCTGCCGGGAAGGAGAGCCTCGGGGCCTACGGGGCAGGAGGTGGCCTGGTGTGTTGGAAAAGCCCACTGGCCTTGTGACTCTGGGCCCCGTTCTTTGGCTGCATGGCAAAGGGAATGGGTGGTGCCCTCTGAGGTCATTGTTTCTAAGCTGAGGAGAGGGCCGAGGTGAAGGTTTGGGGCCGGTCTCTGAGCAGGGGAAGGGGAAGGATGGGGTAAGCAGCTGTGACGGCCAGGTTGAACTCCCTTTCTTCGTGACTCCAAGAGCAATGCCAAGTCCAGCCCTGCCACTCTCTGGCTGGCCTGTCCCGTGCTCCTCATCCCGGGCCACTGACACACTTGGTGCCGGTGGCAAAGCCCGGCAGTGACAAGCGTCCTAGTGGTCCCATACAGGTCACAGACCTCGTTTCCTTGAGTGGAACTGCAGCCACCCTGGCCCATTGGCCAGAGGACCTCCCTCCCAGGACAGTGGCTGCCTTCCCTCCCCACCTAATGCTGGCGCTCAGGAAGTCACAGCAGGGGAAGCACGGCAGGTGACCAGGGCTGCAGGGACTTGAAGATGTGGCTGTGTGGTGCGCGTGCCGGGAGGGAGAGGGCCCTGCCTCACCTCGGTTTCCCCCAGGAGGGCATGCTCAGAGACCTGCAGAAGAGCGTGGAGGAGGAGGAGCAGGTGTGGAGGGCCAAGGTGGGCGCCGCGGAGGAGGAGCTCCAGAAGGTATGTGCCGCCCTGCCTGCCTCCCGGCACCGTGGAGCACATGAAGCCCGGGGGAGAGTTGACAGGGTTGTCTGTCACCTGCGAGACTCGTGTGTCTCGGTAGGGCTTTTCCACGACTCTATGAAGCACAGTTGCGGGATGACAGCTCAGCCCGTCCTCCAGGAGGCCACTGCCTAGGAAGGCGCTGCCAGATGGTGCCAGGGTGACCGTCCCAGCTGGGTGGGGTGGGCACCCCTGGGGCTTCCTAAGTTGGGTCAGTCCTGCTTGGGTCCCAAGATGGCCTCGGAAGGAGACACCCCCGGGCGCTCATGTCTGATGGAGCCTTTCCCTTGCTTTGTAGTCACGGGTCACAGTGAAACATCTCGAAGAGATTGTAGAGAAGCTAAAAGGAGAACTTGAAAGTTCGGACCAGGTATGTGGGGGCTCAGAGAACTCTTTCTCTTGTCCCCGGAGCCTCTTTGAAAGTGACATTATTGCAGAGGGCACTTCACTTATTTCTTCCTCATGGACCATGTGCCTTAAGGGAGGCATTCTCTCTCAAGCCCAGGGATCTTGTCCGTCCTGTTTTTCTTTAACGAGAGACATTTACTACCTCAGAGGACCCTGAGACAGCCACGGGCCCTGCCCAGCCCTGGTGAACAGGGCTCCTGCCACGGCCTTCACAGTCGAGGTGACCCCACTGCCCCATTCAGATGCCACAGGGAGCCCTGGAGAAGGTACCCTTGGTACCTACCTTTGCAAGTAAATCTAAGAGCATGTCAGCCTCCAGGAGTGCTCAGGTGCAGCCTGCCACTTGCAGTAAGGGGTTCTCTTGCCACTGACTAGTTTCTCATTCGCTTGGTAGCTGATGGGCCTCAGGGATCTCCCGACAGCCCTCACCTATCCCCCGGCCAGTCTGCTTCCTGGGGTTAGTGCCCTTTGAGCAGAGGCTGCTGGCGCACGTGTGTGCCTGTCTGTGTGTCTGTCCAGGTGAGGGAGCACACGTCACATTTGGAGGCAGAGCTGGAAAAGCACATGGCAGCCGCCAGCGCCGAGTGCCAGAACTACGCCAAGGAGGTGGCAGGGGTGAGTCTGCCCCCTGAGGAGCGCAGCCCCTGCCCAGCAGAGCTACAGTCCTCCCTGAGCTGCTTCTCCTCAGCCCTGTGGGAGCAGCTTTCATTGACATAAGCCTTGAAGTCCGAGTCCTCACGGGTTTGCCCGAAGCCTTGCAGGCCCCTTGTTGGGCTGTCAGACCTGAGGTGTGTCTCAGGGCAGGTTTCAAAAAGGCAGCCTCCCAGCCAGGGCAGGGGCAGAGCCAGGCAGCCCTGCCCCGACGGAGGCATTTGGCGTTTTAGGTTATCCCTCCACAAGGGGATTCTCTGCCTGGCTTGCTGATGTCATATCTGGTGGGAAGTAGATTTAGATCTGCTACTGTTTTCTGCTCTTCAGAAGCAGAAAGCACAAATCCAGCATCCCATTCTGGTTTAATCTCAAACTTTTGGGCCAGGTACAGCGGCTTATGCCTGTAATCCCAGCACTTTGAAAGGCTCAGGTGGATTGCTTGAGGCCAGAAATTTGAGACCGGCCTGAGCAACATAGCAAGACTGCATCTCTACCCCAAAAAAAAAAAAAAAAAAAAAAAATTAGCCAGGCACAGTGGTGGGCACCTCCAGTCCCAGCTGCTTAGGAGGCTGACGCAGGAGGATTGCCTGAACCCAAGAGTTCAAGAACAGCATGGACAACAGATTGAGACCATCTCTGAAAAAAACCAAAAATCTCAAACTTTTGGTCCTTTTTTGCAAGAGATAATCAATAAACATTTGTGAAGGTCTGAAAGAGGTGTGCAGTGAACACCATTCTTCCTAAGTCCTCAGAAAAGAAATCGTAGCTGTAGGAAGCCTGGCGAGCCCTGTGCCCTCCCGATTCTGTGACCCTCCTCAGGGCTCTGGTTAAGTGGATGTATTAGGTTTTATGTTTCGGCGCTAACTCACGGGGACTGGTTTTCTCCTTTTCTCTCCTTTCTTCCCATCACCTGCCTCTGTTTTCTTCCCAAGCTGAGGCAACTTCTCCTAGAATCTCAATCTCAGCTCGATGCAGCCAAGAGCGAAGCCCAGAAACAGAGTGATGAGCTTGCCCTGGTAGGTGGCCTCCATGTCCCCATGCCAGGAGTGTGACCTGGGGTGTTGCGTGTGTGAGATGCATTTGCCAGTCATGCGTCTGTGTCCACTCAAAGATAAACAAAGTCTGGGGAAGGGACAGTGTCACCCATTGAGCAGCATGGGGCCAGCTTCTGGGGGCCTTCCTGCACATTCACCCAGAACTCTGAGCTGGGCCTGTGGCTGTTGGGACCAGCGTGCTCCCACTCCATCTCCTGTCCCCTGGCTACCTGGTCCCCTGTTCAAGGTAGTGAGAGCTCTGGGTGTCTGCACTCCCTGTGAGCCCATTGTAGTCAGCTGGGGGCGTCAGGGACATTGCAGTCCCTGGCGTCACAAGACCAGGAAGCCTGGGGGTTCCTCCTGACCTGGCCACCCATCGCCCTGGGGCTCTCAGCAAGTCCCGTGCCTTCTGTGGGTTTTTCTCACCTCAGTGACAGCTCAGATCAATTCAGTGAAAGCCACAGGCATGCAGGGAAGACCTGCTCCACGCCCCGCCCGGTGCCAGGTGCAGAGAGCAGCCCCGTTGGCAGACCACAGGAGCTCTGCCTGTGCAGGCGGCCTCTTGAGTCCCTCCTGGGATTCAGCTCAGGTGTCTGATGCCAAGTCCCAGCTCCTTGGCAGATTCCACCCAGCCTCACCGGATCTGGTACCGCCCCAAGACTGGTGCTGTGCGCAGCACCCTGTGAGGCTGCAGACATGTTCTGTTTGATCTGCAGTGTTTTTTTAAATCTTGAATTAGTTGTCAACAAGGAGAAATTGGGAGATTTTAAATAAAAATGGGCTGGCATTCCCCCTGCAGCAGCCGGTGAGTCTGGCACACGCTCCCAACACCCTGGGTCCACCTTGGTCATTCGGGTCTTACCCGGGCCAGAACACCAGAGGGCAGTGCTGCCCAGGCCAGGTCTCCTGTGTCTAGGGGCCACTCACTGAAGCCTTGGCTGAGCAAAGTCTGGGTGACAGGCCCTGGGGGCGTGGCCCAGGCCGGGGGTGTGCAGAGAAAACCCCCTGGAGTTTCTGTTGTCTTCCAGCTGTGCAGCTTGGCATTTGTGTTGGGAGGGGCTGTTCAGAGGGAGGGAAGAATGTGTGGGGTTCCCACGTACCTGGGGTGGCCCCTCAGCGCAGGGCCTGAGACCACCCATGTTCCCTGGGGAGCTTATGCCAAGGGCCCCACCCGGGTCTCCAGTTGGAACCTCTACCCCAGCCTCTCGAGTGACACCTGCCCTTCAAATTGCAGGCCCAGTGGTTTGGGGGCAACCAGATATGTTACCCACTCCCAGTGATGGAGCTCAGGGGTGGGGGACCTTGTTAGGCAAGAATGTCATCTCACAATGTTTTCTAGACCCTAGAAAGGGCTCTGAGCAGTGGACTGCGTCCTTGAAGGAGAAACGGGGAGTGCAGACAGCGTGGCGGCCACCCCCCCGTTCCATTGGGATTCATTTGCTCTGTGGGCCGTGCTCATTAGGGCTCCCCTCACTCCCAGGGAGGGCTCCATTCTGGCTGGGCTTGGAGCAGAGCACATAGGTCTCATTAGCCCAGAGGTTTGGTGGCCTTGGTTTGGCTTAGGTTGGCGGGGGGTCTGGGGGGGACCCAGACTTAAGTCACAGTTACTAAGCCAGGTCCCCTGAAGGAACTTTGGCTGCCGAGAGCAGCCACGGTCCTCCGAGGGGGTCCCTGCAGGAGTGAGCATGGTAGGTGTGCGACTGGCCGTGCATTTGCAAACCCACCCCTTCCTGTTCCAGGTCAGGCAGCAGTTGAGTGAAATGAAGAGCCACGTAGAGGATGGTGACATAGCTGGGGCCCCAGCTTCCTCCCCAGAGGCCCCCCCAGCCCAGCAGGACCCTGCTCAGGTTAGGGTGGTGAGCCGGTCCCCAGACACATCACTAACCCCAGGAAGAATGCAGGTTCTGCTGCCCCTGTTCTGACTAAACCCCACACCGGCTGCTCCGGCCTCCGCTGCTTCTCCATCCCACCTGCTTTGTCCCGAGTGGGTCACCCAGGTTCGGAGAATGCCGCAGAGCACGGGACAGGAAGGTGGCCAGGTGGAGAGGCTGGAGGAGTGGGGGGAGGTAGGACTCGAAGAGGGAGTCCGCGATTTGGGGTCTGCACCTACTGCGCTGGGGGAGCAGCCCTGAGCAGGGTCTGCAGCCACCGAAGGGGACTGTCTCCCACTGCAGCCCCGGCTGGGACATCGCTAGCAGGATATTCACCCTCCAGAGTTTTGAGCCTGGTGATAGCCACCACGAGCCCTCACCGAGAGGCAGGGCTGTCCCTGGGGTGGCCGCAGTGTGGCTGCTGGGGTTGTGGCCGTGGGGCCGGGGCTCGGAGGCATCTTTCTTGTCCTGTGAGTCTCATTAAAGGCCCCTGAGGTTGCAGAGGCCCCATCGGCTGCTCCTGAGCCACACCCAAGTCTGTACCAGGGGCTAAGGTGCCATCTCCCCAGCGAGGGGAGCACTGGGCCAGGAAAGGGGAAGCTAGAAGCAGCTAGAGAGCGGGGCCTGTGCTGGAGCCCTGGGTCCCGGAAGGTTCCTCACCGGGTTGCCGGGTTATGTTTGTGGTGTTTGCACAGCTGAAGACGCAACTGGAGCGGACAGAAGCCATCCTGGAGGATGAGCAGACGCAGCGGCAGAAGCTCACGGCTGAGTTTGAGGAGGTCAGGCCCTGCCTGGTGACTCTCAGCCCCCATCAGTCCCTGGGCCCTGAATCTCCAGGGAACAAGTGGGTCAGCCCTGCCCCCCTCGGCTGTGCCCAGCAGCACCTGGCTGGGCCTGGGCCTTGGCCTTCTAGGCAGCAGTGGATGGGGCCCGGGCAGGTGGAACACAGGCTGGAGGCACCTTGGGAGCCCTGTGGGTGGTCTGCATCCCTAAGGAGTCTTGAGGGCCTGGGCTGGGGTCAGGACTGGTGAGTCCGTCCCACTCATTCCAGCTACAGGATGGAGCTGTTGCTCCATCAGGCTGGGGGTGTCCTCTGGTCCCCAAGCGTGCTCAGTAGGGTCTTGACAGCACAGCCATTTGTAAGACGTCTCACTTCCCTCTCTGGCAAGGCTCAGACCTCGGCGTGTCGGTTACAAGAAGAGTTGGAGAAGCTCCGCACAGCCGGCCCCCTAGAGTCTTCAGAAACAGAGGAGGCCTCCCAGCTGAAGGCAGGCAGGGGCTGGGGCGGGGGTCACACCTGTGGGGTCTGCTCTGGGGCTGGGGCCACTCTTGGCCTCGGAAAGGGGCCAGGAAGGGGAGAGCCGACCCCGCCGGGACCTGCCCTCGGCACTGGTTCCCCTTGTCACTCCCCGGGGCTGGGGTGGGGGCTCCTAGCCCTGCAGTGTCACATGGTCACATGGCAGCCATTAGTCCGGGTGGCTGTTGAAATGTGAATCATGGAGAACGTGAAGTGCGTTCCTCAGCCACATGTCTGGCGCTCAGTAGTCAGGTGTGTCTCCTGTGCTGCCTCGGACAGTGCAGAGTAGATGGCTCCTGCCCCAGGAAGGTCTCCTGGTGGTGCTGAGGGCGCAGGACACAGCCTTGACGGGCAGCATGGGCGATTTCCTCCCTGTGGTCACCACCTGTCTCTGGGTGACCAGCAGTTGCCTTCCTTGTGTCCCCAGAGGGCTCCAGCCCCTGGCATCAGGGTCCTGTGGGCATCGCTGGGGTGGCCCTCCCGCTGGTGCAAGGGCTGACCCCCGTCAACCTTCTGACCATCAGGAGAGACTAGAAAAAGAGAAGAAGTTAACAAGTGACCTGGGACGTGCTGCCACCAAACTGCAGGAGCTTCTGAAGACGACCCAGGAGCAGCTGGCAAGGGAAAAGGACACAGTGAAGAAGCTGCAGGAACAGCTGGAAAAGACAGTGCGTGCTTGGCCCCAAAGCAGGGCGGGAGGAGTCCGAGCTGCTGGGAGCACTGGGCTGGGAGCCCCAGGGGAGGCAGGACTGGGAGAGGCAGAGCTGGGCGGAGGTAGTGGGGCCAGAGACTTCCTAACGAGTGCTTCAGCCCACCCAGCCCAGCACCCGCCCTTCTGGGGTTCCCTTGCCGGTCCCCCTGCTGGCCCAGGTCTTCACTTTGTACCTGTGTGGGCCCCTTAGCCAGTGCCGCAGCCGCTGCCCTGCAGGATGATGGTTTCCCCTCGGCTCCCACCAACTCCTCCCTGTCCCTCAGCCCCGGGGGTCTGTGGCTCCTGTTCTCCGAGGGACTGGAGTGGCTTGAGGGGCTCAGTCCGGGGAGGGACCGATGGCCCAGGGGGAGGGCAGGGGGTTCTGCTGTGGCTCGTGGCCCAGCCCCCCTTCACGCCACCTGCCTTCGTTCACAGGAGGACGGCAGCAGCTCAAAGGAGGGCACCTCTGTCTGAGTCTCCTCTGTGGAAAAAGAAGTTACTGTTCAACTTACCAAAATGCCTTACACATTCCTTACAAATACACCGACCAACCTACACAGCGTTATCCAGGCCCAACTTCCGGTAGCTCCGAGAGAAGCCATGAGAGACGAGATTCTCTTACAGCCACAGAAGTAGACCTTCCAGAGCCCCCGTTTGTAAACGAACCTGTGTCACGTTTGATAAACACTATCCTGGGCGCAGCCCTGGGCCACCACCGAGTGACGCCAAAGTCCTGGTTGGCTCTGACAGCCCCGTGGGTGTGTGGGAGGCCGGGCACTCTGGGGTCTGTCTGTCAGTGCAATCGTTTCGTGTTTTTTCAGCGGGGCGGGACGGGAAGCGGGTGGGACCGGGCAGCCAGTTCTCGAAGGCTGTGGGGCCGACTGGAGGCCATAGCCCCTCACCCCTAGATATTGCCAGCGAGAACTGACGTGCGACCTCCTGGGTGTTGATGCCATTAAAACCAACGTTGGTGCCCGGTGCTGTGGTCTCATCTGGTCGTCTGCTGGGGCTTCCCCACCCGCTGTTGGGCCCAAGATGAAGAACCAAGGGGTGGGGGCGTCCTCGGGGAGAGAGCAAGTGTGGGCCTCAGTTGCTTTGAAGGCAGGGTGTCTGCAGCTCTGCGTAGTGTGGGGCTGAGACTTGCTGCTTCCGGGGCCCCCAGCAGTTTTCCCTGTCACCTCCCAGACCTCAGTGCCCTCCGGGCAGGATAAGGGAGCAGGGCCTGCTACGCCTGAGAGCCAGACACATTGACTGCTGCCCCGCATCCTGGAGGGGCTGAGGTTTGTGAGCGCGGCTGGTGGTCTGGGCTGCTGTGTGACGGAGGTCTGGGAATGAACAAGGGGTCTCTGTCCTGGCTGGGGCTTGAACAAACACCCACACTCCAAGAGGGTGGGCCAGGCGGTGGGGCTAGAGCAGCCTACCGCCTGCCCCTGGGAGGCAGCGTTTCACCTGCAGAAGCCAGCTTAGGTTTGCCACGACCCTCAGACCCAGTGTCCTCAGCGGCCCCTGACAGCATGGTCCTTGGCCCCAAGAAGTGTGTGTCTTTGAGTGTAAGCAATAGGAACCTGGAGCTTAGTCCACAAAGAGACATCAGAGGCTCAGTCACAGTAGGGCCCCAACCAAGTCCGGAATGGAAGGCGGGTCTACCTTGACCAAGGACTGTTCACTTTCATCTCCCTGCCAAGCCTCAGAATCTTGGGAGAGGGTCTGTTTGGCCGAACTTGGCTGGGGGACAACTGGGCTCTTAGATGGCAGGTCCTGCAGGATGGCATTATGAGAAGGGTGCTGTCGGGGACCGTGGCAGCAAGAACCGGGGTCTCCGCAGCCTATGAGCATGGCAGGTGGCCTGCTCTGGGATCTCTGTCACGCATGGCCCTTTCAGTTGATGGCAGTGACTCGGGGGTGGTTTTCACAACCTCAAGACCTAGGGAGGCCCTGTGGTGTGCATCTGTCTGCCTCCCTTGCTCAGCCCCCCACACGGCCTCTGCCTGCAGCCTGGGACTGCTTAGCCTCAAACTGCTCGGCCCAGCCCTGGCACCAGCTCTCAGGAAGTGCCTGTGGACCACCCAGCCGTGGTGTGTGGCACTGTGTGTCATGGCTGTTCTTGGTGCTGGGAATCCTGGGAAGGTCCCTGGAGAAGTGGGCTTAAGCTGAGCTCCCAGGAAAAGCAGATGTGTGTGAGGTGAGGGAGGCTGGCACTCAGGCAGCAGCAGCATAGAGGCATGGAGGGGGGCCAGGTTACCAAGGCCAGTGGGGCTGGACCGGGGAGGCAGTACAGCCATTGAGGTTTCTGAGTAGGGAGAGCCAAGCCTGCCTGTTGTAGAACTCTAGAGGCGGCTGAAGCAGAAAGGGATCCCACGGTCTTGGAACATTGACATCCTGGCTTCTGGCTGGGGGACTGAGTAGCAGAAAGTGCCTGCAAGGACACCTGATGGCTGCCCGTTCCCAGCCCCGGTCCTCCCGGTGAGGTGCACCCCGCCCCCTCCCCAGGCTAAAGGCTGGGCAGGTTCAAAGCCACCTCTCTGACACGTGGCTAGGCCCCACAGCCTGGGAGGTTAGTACTTGCGGGGCAGCGCTGGGCTCTGGAATGTGGGGAGCCTGGGGGAGAGCACCCGGGGCTGAGTGCCCCGCAACAGCCACTGGGCCCTCTGCGTCCGCACCCCCATGCGTCTAGTACAGGGGGCTGAGTGGGAGCACAGGTTCTGGGTGAGGGAGGCCGCCTGCAGGAGGCAGAACCCCACACGTGGGTGGCCATAGGTCAGGTCAGTGGTGTGGGCCCCGGTGAGTGTGGGGAACAGGCAGACCTGTGTGCTGCAGCAGGGCTGCTACTGAATCGCCCCATCGACCTGCCACACCGCGAGACTGAGCACCCCGTGCTGGGCTGATGCCCTCTGAAGGCACAGGAGTGGGGCAGGGGTACCCATTTTGAGCAGAGGAAAGGGTAGACCTTGGCGAAGGAGAAGGGATGCTGGGGTGCCACACTGCCGCTTCTGTGGCCACCTGCTAGGAGCCCCGGGTCGGTGCATGCAGAAGGGAGGAAGCTGAAGGCAGGTAGCACAGGGTGTAGGACTCCTGTGCGGCTGGCCCGGGAGTTCAGGAGAATGCCACTTGGGAGCTTTTCTCCTGCAGCTCCAGTTCTAAGGGCTCATCACCTGTTGTCCCCACCTGCCCCAGCAGGGCCAGAGCAGTCCTTAGGCCCAGCAGTGGGCAGAGGGAGCCTAGTCTGCCAGGCTGCCGGCTGGGCCCTGCCTCAGGTGGGCCGGGCCTCAACTGTCCCAGGCCAGGTTCCATGTCAGGCTCTGGGGAAGCCAGCTGAGGTGCAGCCCTCACAGACTTCCTGCAGAAGGGGCTAGCAGCCTCCCCAGCCCCACGGCATTCCCTAGCATGGCACAGGTCACTGGCCTGGCCATTTGCAGCCCCGTCTTATAGCTGTAGCCGAGCTCAGGCAGCACCAGAGGACTGGTTCGTGCTGTTCCTGGAATGAAGTTCACTGTGGAGGCAGGACTCACCCAGCTGCCACCCAACAGACGAACCACTGCTGCTCCCTGGCCTGGCTTCCCAAAGCTAGACCCTGGGTTTGGGCCGTTGGGTGAAGATGACCAGAGCCCACAGAGTAGATGTGAAGTTCAGGTTAACGTGGCCCATAGACAGCACAACGGGACCTGAAGCCCCTCACAGACAGCTGCGCTCAGACGAGCTTCCTCAGGTCGTCTCCACGTGATACTCTGGAACACAGGCACCACAATGCCGCACCTGCTGGCCGCACCTATGGCACCCCGAGAAGGAAGGGGTGCGGAGAAGGAAGCTGTGCAGCGAAGGCAGGGAGCCAGTGAGGCCTGAGGGACAAGTGCGGGGAAAGCGAGGTTTTGTTATAGAAGCCACTCCAGGTCCTCCACAGATGCCATCACTGCGCTTCCTTCAGGGCTGGGTCTGACGGGAGCTCAGAGCCCAAAAGAAATGCTTTCCGTCTTGGCCCTTTCAAATCTCACCCCAGCACTGAACAAGGCCTAACCTTTGAATTTCCGATGTTAGAAGTGTTGTGGAAAGATGATCCAATTATAATAAGAGAAATGAAGTGAATTATCCTGAGGTGTTGAGAATAGCTCAGGAACAGAAATGAAGAGGTCTGAGTTTTTGTCCCAGTTCTGCCACCTGTGAGTCGACTAACCTTAGGCAAGTTACTTCACCTCTGTGCTGGTTACTGAGGGTACTGGCCAGAGGCTCTGTAAGTCCCTTCCCCAGTGCCCTTTTGGGACTGTGCAGAACCCAGAGAGCCCTCAGTAACAAAACATGGTACTCAAGCCTTCCTTCCACTGAAACCCTGGCTCCTGGAATATTCCCCTTGCTGGCCATAATGCCATTACTGTCCCTTCCAGCTGCAGCCCAGCTGGAACCCAGTCTAGAGCCCGTTCTCAATTTCAGAAATGCCCCAAATCACGAAGAAGTGATGTGTGTTCGGCGTATTCAGTCTCTGGTGGCCCCAAGGGCAATTATAGTCAAGAAATAAGTTGCACTTGCTGGGCCTACAGCAGCCAGTACTCTGCAGAAAGGAAACCACCAAACGAAACCTATGATCCAAGTCACTTGTGTCCACTGTTTTTGCAGAGTAATATTGTCTGAGATAACTTCACAGTCAAGCTCTGATTGAATTGTTAGCAATGGCTTTATTTGCTGCTTTGTCAGGCCAAGAGAGTAACCGCTAGATGAGACTAAGTCAGCTTTCCACAAATATATTTTTGCAGTGCGTTAGCATTTGTGAAAAGGTAAACGTATTTTCTAGAAGCAGAGTATACTTCAGTTTTGTTCCTGACCAACAGCAGACCAATCAGCTGAGGTCTGAACCCTAATTTTGTACCAGAATCACCCTGAGTGCTTGTGAGCACAATTCTTGGGCCTCAGGAATCCACTAAGACTTTCTCAAAAGTTCCCCTAGAGAAAGAGTAACTACTAGCATTTTATTCAATTTCTGGAATGAGTTCTAGATGTTTACATCACATCCCTTTATACTGTTTGAAATGCTTCCCACAGAATGCACCTCACACACGCACAACAGTGCCACACTTAAGCCGACACCACAGGAAAAATTTCCTCCTTCTAGAACTCCCTGACGAAATATCTGGCTTTACCTACATGGCTGACTTTTGAGTATGGCAGTCTTGGACTTACGGCACCTCCCTGGAAGCCTGTTAATCACTAGCAGGACACAGTGGCTCACACCTGTCATCACAGCCCTTTAGGAGGCCAAGGCAGGAGGCTTGCTGGAGCCCAAGAGTTCAAGGATGCAGTGACTTCTGATTGTACCACTGCACTCTAGCCTAGGGGAAAAAGACCCTGTCTCAAAAAAAAAAAACCCACACTAAAAGCATTGCTACACAGTAAAGAAACAAGAAATTCAGGATGAATGACAAGCAGCCAGCACTATTTTCTAGACAATTCTGAAATAAGTATTTTGATTAAAGCATAACCTTGTCTCACAAAAGCCTGGCACGTGGATCAACATTAAAACGTTCCCCATCCTAGACTGCACTTACACAAACCTAGATGGCATAGCCTACTACACACCTAGGCTGTATGAGAGCTTATTACTCCTAGAGTACAAACCTGGACAGCATGTTACTATACTGAATACTGTAGGCAACTGTAACACAATGGTATTTGTGTATCTAATTACAGTAGAAAATACCTTGTAATTATATGGGACCACTATAGTTTATGTGCAGTCTTTGACATGTAATAATGCAGAGCTCTGTATCAAAAGGCTAACCATGTGATGGTGTGGTAGGACAATGTACAATTTCCCTTTTCTCTATTTTCTAAATTTTAAATGTGAATTTTTACCTTTACAATTTTCTGTAATAAACATTGGAAAATAAACATTGAAAAATTTCCCAACTTTTACACCAACTTTCTTATTCACCAGAGGGAGTTGTGACTTTTTTTGAGACAAGGTCTTGCTCTGTCAAACAAGTTGGAGTACAGTGGCACGATCTTGGCTCACTGCAGCCTTGAGCTCCTGGGCTCAAGTGATCCTCCCACCTCAGCATCCAAAGTAGCTGGGACTACGACCACCACACCCAGCTAATTTTGTTTACTTTTAGTAGATGAGATCCCACGATGTTGCCCATGCTGATTGTCAAACTCATGGCCTCAAACTATCCTCTTGCCTCAGCCTCCCAAAATACTGGGATTACAGGAGTGAGCCATCACACTCAGCCAATTAAGTAACTCAATTATTGGAAATACCGAAACCTCAATGACTTACCCCATATGCAAGGCAAAATCTTATATTCCCAATTCACACATAAATAATTACACGAGAGATAAGTCAAAAATGCTTCCTTTATTACACAAAGCCAATACTGCTACTTCTAAGTTCAACTGTTGGTGCATCTCTATATCGTTCCAAGTGTTACGCCCGTGATATGAACAATGACCACTTCCAAATGTCAGTGAACAGTGGCTCCCTGTGAGTGTCATCATGGTACCTCTCCCCATTGCACACGAGTCAACAAACTGCTCTAGAAAATTAAGTTCTCCCAGGCCCAGAGTAAACATATACTCGATATTCTTCCATACTTTATTATACCATAAGAAGCAAACTTCTGAAGGAGATACAACTAAAGATACCACAGGTGTCCTAGTTTGTCAATATTGTTTTACCATTTTCATTAACAAAGCAGATTACAATGTAGCCCTAATTTGCATTATAATTTGTTACAAGACACTGCACATTCTCCTGAAGACACACCATGATTTCCAAGATGCCAGGTCACTCTCCCAATCAGTAAATGGTGAGCTCACCGGCAGGTGCAGGGCTACTTCCTGTATTCCAATGATGTGCTTGAAATAGTGCTTTTGCAAGATCAGCGTGGATTATGTGGACACAATTTTGAGGCAATCTCCATTACACATTTGGTAGAAGTAAAAGACTGCCTGATTTAATCTTACTATTAGTGTATTAGTGTTGTTATATTATAAAGACATATTATATTCCATTATTCTGCTTAGCTCAAGGAAGAATAAAGAATTTGGGCCAAAATTATAACCAGATTATGAGCAATTTTCTAAGCAAAAGAAACAAAGTAAATGCTGAGATTAATAAAGATGTAATAATTCTCTTCACATGGCCTTTACTGTTTTGTGAACTGCATAATTTAAAATCCTGAGCTTAACAAAAATCTTTATAAATCAACTCATCAAAACAGGCATATGGCCAATAAGAATTTAATTTCACACCAATAAAACTTTAGACTTTATTTAGGGGCTGTTTGCATATGTTTACAGAATATTTCGTTTACTCTAAAAGATGACGAGACAGCTCCCCCTCAGTGAGACCCTGGCCTAAATATATTTGCTTTATTTATATAGCAAGAGGATAACATTAAACATGGAAGCTTTCAATTTGTGGCACTGAAAGACCTACACAGGGCATCCTTCAAAGGCTACAATTAAGGATCCACCTAATTTTTCAGCAATACAAGCCCGATTGAGATCTTCTGGTCCATTTGCTTGACATTCATGTTTTATGCCTAGAGAGGAAAAACAATAATTCTATTTAGAATTATGGCAGCAGTTTATCTCTTTCTCTAAGATATCAAACTTTTAAAAGACCAGTTCTAATCTGGATAAACTGAGGTATATACAAACACAGAATACTACACAGTAATGAGAATAAATAATTGTAACTACATGCATCAAGATAGATGGGCCTCACAAACGGCATTCACTGAAAGAATCCAGATTTAAAATGCATATATTCTATTATATATATAGGTATAGCGCACACAATCAGCCCACACTAACCTACGCTGTTAGAAGCCAGGGTGCTGGCTACCTGGAGGAGGAAGGGCAGGCAGAAAGAAGTGCTATGAATTAAGGGAACAGCACCAGGGAGGCTTCTGCGGTGCTGGTCATTAGATTAAGAAATAACCATTATGTTCGCTCTGAAAAATTCATCACATTCTACAATAATTTGTGACATACACTTTTCTATAGATATGTTGTACTTCGCTACAAAGCTAAAAGACAGGTCTAGTAAAAAAATTTTCTTGGTTTTTAAAATATAAAAATACAAATTATTTTTGATTGCACAGTTGATTTTGTCAACTGTATTGAAAAGCAAACAGCTGGCTCTTCAATGGTATTACACTACACATTTATAAATCGATCACAATGAAAACTATGTGAAATATGTTACTGACTGCTTTCTTAGAACAATTACACTACCAACTGCAAAAACGAGCTCAATTATGGATTACATACAGTAGCCTCTCTGTAAATGGCCACTGTCTTTTAAATAGCTGCATGGTTATTCCCATCATTTAAAGACCATTTATTTCTCAAGCTGCTGAAAGCACAGGAGGTCAGCTTTTGAGCTACTCAGGACTGATCTGAGAAAGCCAGTGGATGCTTTCATTAGAAAAAAAGGTACCATGGTCACTATCTTTTTTTTTTTTTTTTTTTTTTTTGAGACGGAGTTTTGCTATTGTTGCCCTGGCTGGAGTGCAATGGCGCGATCTCAGCTCACTGCAACCTCTGCCTCTTGGGTTCAAGCATTCTTCCTGCCTTAGCCTCCCAAGTAGCTGGGATTACAGGCCCGTGCCACCACGCCCGGCTAATTTTTTTTTTTTTTTTTTGTATTTTTAGTAGACAGGGTTTCACCATGTTGGTCAGGCTGGTCTTGAACCCCTGACCTCAGGTGATCCACCTGCCTCAGCCTCCCAAAGTGCTGGGATTACAGGTGTGAGTCACTACACCCAGCCAGTCACTATCTTTTATTATCACCAAATCAAGTGTGCAAAGCAATTCCCTTTACTGAAAGGCAATGCAGAATAAAGATAATAAGGAATCCACTCTGAACCTTTTGGTTGGGCTGGGAAAGTGTTGAAGCTCAAGGATTTAAAAGCGTCAGTTAGCAATCCAGTGACACACTTCTGGGGGGTGCCAAACATCAAACCAAATGCACGAAGAACCTGACCTGGCAATAAACTATGCAGCAGCAAGGCTCGGGAAAGGAAGCAAGAATTTTTTTTCATAACTAAAAACAGGCTAGGGCAAACCTGTTCTACCATGAGAATATAAAAACCAGTGACAGTAAAACAAACAAAACAAAATCAACACCAGGCCAAGCCCTTGTGACCTTGGCTCACTCAGCTGTTTGGAAATAGCCATGGCAGGAAGGTGGCAGGGCAAACTCTTAAACTAAAACTCACACATGAGACCAAGTTTCCCCTTCTACAGCTGAGAGAATCAAGGCCCATGGAGGTTAAGCAGTTCTGGCCAAGGCCACACAGCAGTTAGACAGGCTTCGCCCTCAGTGCAGGCCTTTGGGCACTTGCCCCATGCATGTTCTTTCCATCATACCAACATTTTCTCCTGGCTGAAGTCTGGCCAGGCCATCTCATCAGGATCCCAGTCACCCAGTGGCAAGTCAAATAGAACTGACCAGCTCAGGAGTGGGTGCACTTTCCTTGGGACACAGATGAATCAATTACCTAAAATCATGCCATTCAACAGTAAAGCTGGAGAAAAGAGTATCCTTTCTCATTTAGGTACATCTCCCTTTTGCAACTTTATTATAACAACTACATTCAAAGGCAAGAGCAAATTTACTATTATGTCCAATGTTAAACAATCAGTCTCCACCTCCTACATGAGAAAACCGGCAGCACCTCAAACTAGTTTAAAACCAGCCTGAATAAACGATATATACAGACAACGTCAAGGGTAGAGTTATTAAACACAGGCTGGGAAGACTCAGAGCAACCAGCACAAAGCAGAAGATACATGGAAAGCCAAGTTCAATCTTCTGCTTTTCTCAAAACAAGTAACACTTCTCCCTTGTGCCTGAAGCTCTGCAAAAAAATAAGGTGCTTCTCAGAAAAGGTGCTGCCCCATTCTGGGTGTTCACCATACCTCTACATATTCAGAGGTAATCTAGAACATACCTTGAAATTTCTTTTTAATTGCATCCTTGGAGCTTGCATAGATCATTTTACTTTTCAGAGGTGCTAGTTCTGGTGCCCTAGATAGAAAGATGCCAAAAATGAAAAAAGTGGTTTAGAGAAAGTACAACTTGCATCTTGTCAAACATTTGCTTCAGTGTCAAGGGGAGAATCCTCAGACTCTCCTGAGATATTTTTTCTTAACTGCACATTTGTTCTACCTCCCCGGCAGCTCAGAGAGGAAATGCTACAGATAGGCGTAAGTAGAATTACTCAGGTTGACCAGGGTGGGGAAAAAAGACGAGAACCACTGGTGGCAAAAGACAACCACCAATTAAAAATCAGATCACAGTGGCCATAATGAAAGAACCAACACTGAGTACTGCACTGTATAACTCAATTCTTTTTCTTCAGAATATTTCTGTTCATTTATTATTAATAAAGGATTGGATTCAGGCTAATATTTACACAAGGTTTTTGACAGTTTTTCTTGTTGGAAAAAAGTTTTAAAATACAGAAAAGTACAGATAATAATCTGTAAGTACGTGTGACCCAGAATTAAATGCTAATATTTTGGCACCTTTGCTTCAGATCGTTTTCTAAAAAAGAATAAATCAAAAAAAAAGGAAAAAAGAAAAAAGAATAAATTACAAATAAAAGTCCTTTTCTTAGACTTCCCCAGTCCCTTCATCTATTCCAATAGCAGGTTTTGATCCCACAGGTACTTGTTTTCTTAGTCTAACATAACAATACATGTTTAATTATCTGGGAGTCCACGTTTCAATAATTCTCTTGAAAAAAATATTAAATCCACTAGTATAATCTCATGATTCTAAATACAGCTTTCACAAAGATTTCTAAATGGCAACTCACCAATAATTATGTCTTGTCAATATTATTACTATCTTGTATTTATAAAATTTGAGCATGTTCTCCCTCTTGAATGGAAGCGTGTTGGAAGAACAGCATATGTATCACAATACCTTCAGCAGCAACACTGAAGAATGACTAGTAACGGACAGAAACCCTTGTCCCACTCAGACTGCTTGCACGTGAGTCCTTTTTTCCTCTGTACGCCAACCCACAAGCCCACCTCCATGCCACAATGCTAAAATATCATAGAGAAGATGCAGTACAGTAAGTCCACACTTAACATTGCCAATCGGTTCTTGGAGCCTGTGACTTAAAACAAAATGACATATACCAAAACCAGTAATTTTTTTCTCAATGTTATAACAAAACTACATTGAAGGAAATGATGCTATTTGAGGACCTGGTGTATGTTGCTTTGCTTAAAGTTGCAGTTTTGAAGAGCCTCCTGGAGGTCATTGAGATATTACTGTATAGCTAAATACTTCTGAGCATTTAATAATTCCATTTAGCTGCCACACTTCGAGGACATTCAACAGTCATGAGCACTGGCATGTGGACCTCACCTAGTGTACCCCTTACCCTAGTGAGCAGAGATTCTATTCTTGGGAAAAAGGAAATGGGCAGTCTGTCTCTCAGAGGCTTATTCCTCCCAATCCTAAGGTCCACTGAAGGAGGCAAAGTCATCATAACCTCAGGACTGGCAGATGTTTGAGCTACAGAGTGGGTACTTTTTGTTTTTTTTTTTTTGAGACGGAGTCTCGCTCTTTCGCCCGGGCTGGAGTGAGTGGCACGATCTCTGCTCACTGCAAGCTCCGCCTCCCAGGTTCAAGCGATTCTCCTGCCTCAGCCTCCCGAGTAGCTGGGACTACAGGCGTGTGCCACTACACCCAGTTAATTTTGTATTTTTAGTAGAGATGGGGTTTCACCACGTTGGTTGGCCAGGATGGTCTCGATCTCTTGACCTCATTATCCTCCCGCCTCTGCCTCCCAAAGTGCTGGGATTACAGGAATGAGCCACTGCGCCCGGCAAAGTGGGTACTTTTCTTATGAAAATAGGTCAGAAACATAAAAAAGCATCAGCTGTTCTGATTTTATTCTAATCAAATTGTTAAACTACTTGAAGAGCTGCTCCTTGGGTGGAGTTTGTTATAGAAAATGGCTTTAATAAGTTTCTACCTTTTCTTAATAGTGCAAAATAAACCATTGCACTATCACTAAATTTCCTTTTCTATTATTTTCCAAATTTTAAAAAATAAGAATGTATAAATTTCATAATTACAAAATACATAAAAAGCAGAAAAAATACCTGTAAATTAAGGAAATACTGACCAATTTAAAAGCCTAAACCATTAGCTGGCCTATCTGCCACTCAGCTGTGAATGCCAGAAAAGCAGGGACTTAACAACTTCACAGCTGTTTTCCCAGGCCCTAACACAGTAGCTGGCATGTAGTAGAAATAAAAGTTCAATAAACGCACCTTCATTCAAATCTTCGTTAATTTTCAGTCTTACGTACCCGCTTCAATGGACTCTAAGCTGCCTGAATACGTACACCCTGACCTCATATTTGCATTCCTCACAGCAACTTAGTTTAATCAAGTGCAGTAAAAGCTTACTGAAATAGAAGTGAGGTGTGACCTCGAGTATCTTCCTTTTTAAACCTCAATCCTCTGCATCTCCTACTCCCATATCCCTTACACTCCAAACTATTGATGGCACACAGCTAAAAGCTAAGTCCCTCCCTGCCTTGCCCCGACTCAGGCCAAAGTATCAAGAGAATCCTTGCCCCTCTAAAAAAAAAAAAAAAAAAAAATCAGGTGGTGTTACCATTTCTCCCTCCCCTTGGAAACTAAAGAATTGTATTCCTGGCCATATCAAGGAATGTAGTATAATATTCAATAAATGAGAGATCCAGATGTAACTTTTTCTAAAGCTGCATCTCAAATACTGACTTACCTGAAAAGACCAGAATAATTAAACAACATTTCAAGAAAAAGGCCATAAAAATAACTTTATAGCACTGTTTCACTATCTAGAGTAACACTGACCAACAGTTTTCTGCAGTGATGGAAATGTTCTGTATCTGTGCTACTCAATAAGGTGGCCACCAGTCAGATGTGGCTACTGAGCATCTGAAATGTGGTAATTCATTCAGCTAACAAACAGAATTTTTAATTTTAAATAATTTAAATAGCCACATGTGGCTAGAGACTGCACTACGAAACAGGACAAATGTAGAGTGAATTATAGCAGGGAGGGAATGGTACCAACTTCTTCAAAAGTAGCAGGCCACAGAGGCATAAGGAAAGGGTATATATTTAAAAGAGCAGAAGGCTGGTTCCTGGCATAGCTCATTGGAAAAGTAGGGGTTTGGCTTATAGTAAGAAAGTTAAAAGAAGTGGAAATTTTAGCTTATAAAAGCAGTACATTTAGAGGATGCCTCCTGTCCTTTCCCCATGACACACACACCCCCCACCCCCCCCCCACAATCAATTACTGAGAGTCATATAGCAAGTAGACAGAAAACAGTCAAAATTTAGTTTTGGTCCCATAAACATCAGCCCTGGTAACATTATGAAACCTATAAATAAAAATTAAATACCAACTGCAAATAGTTTGAATAAAAATTACTTTGGTGCTGGAACTGGTTTTCCAAGTGCTAACAAAATAAGTTTTACAGAGGCTCAATATTTCTAACATGCTTACCACAAAAAAAACATCAACTCTTCTTTTCTGGATTCTTTTGTTTCAAAGCTTGCATCATACAAAGCATAGCGACAATCTTTTTCAGGAAGCATTCCCACGAAATGCTTGAAAGGATCAGTTATGGTTACACCAACATCTCCAACCAAGATCTCTTTGCCTTCTTCTACAATGATGCACTTTTTGTCTGCACTGAGACAAAAAATGACAGCCTTCTTTCTTTTCTTGATTTCTTCTGGTGTGGAACATTTACGAACTTTCATGTCATAAAAAATGCGACATACTTCATCAGCTACTTGCACTCCTGAGGCCTATGATGAGAAAATACATGAGAAAAAGACTTACAATTTTTATGTGCCAAACGTAAAACACTAAATTCTGCTTATAGATTGGCATATATTTAACATTTTACAGGTATATCATCTAATTAAAAAACTAGAAATTTGCCGGGCGCGGTGGCTCAAGCCTGTAATCCCAGCACTTTGGGAGGCCGAGACGGGCGGATCACGAGGTCAGGAGATCGAGACCATCCTGGCTGACACGGTGAAACCCCGTCTCTACTAAAAAATACAAAAAAACTAGCCGGGCGAGGTGGCGGGCGCCTGTAGTCCCAGCTACTCGGGAGGCTGAGGCAGGAGAATGGCATGAACCCGGGAGGCGGAGCTTGCAGTGAGCCAAGATCACGCCACTGCACTCCAGCCTGGGTGGCAGAGCGAGACTCTGTCTCAAAAAAACAAAACAAAACAAAACAAAACAAACAAAAAAAAAACTAGAAATTTGAGCTGTAATCACTACTAATTTCAGACATCAAACTTTTTAAAAGATCACAAATATATGCCATTCATCACTACCGCACAGGGGTAAAGAAACATTCAACTATAGCAGCCTCTCCTACCCTAGAATTTTAAAAGAAGTGTTTCCTAAGGTGCTGGGTTATTTTCTTCTTATACAGGTTGCTTAGAGCCTTGACCACAGGCAGATCATCTTCCCAGTCTGTATGCTGATGACACCTAAAATTCCTTTCGTAATACACAGTAGCCGGTCATAGCTGCTAGATTGGGAAATTTTCATCCCTACAGCATCTCTTTCCCTAACTAAAAAAAAGATTAAGAGGTCTTTGCTCTACTCACATTTCAAAATTATGTGATCAATATTCAGTATTAGTCACCTGCCATTAAAATTTCACTTAAAAATTCCAAATTTTAAACTAAGATTAGAATAAATAAGAAAATGTCTACTGCTATAATAAAGAGGGTAGCTTAATTCGGGATTATACTGACCAGAAAAATAACCTTTCACTATGTTATACTTGCTATTCTGGGACAAAGCATAGTTAAACAAGATTTTGATAGCACAAGACCTTAAACCAGTTTTTAATTTTTTCATCTTGAGGAATTTGCTATTTACATTAACTTTACTATATCCATAATTTTTAATGCTTCATTAACTACTTTGTTTTGCATGTTAGCTTTTCTAAAGCAAGAATTATAAAGCCCAACAAGAGATGCCCAGGAGGCTCTGCCAGTCATGGTTGAACAGCACTGAGGATGATCAGACTAAGGGAAGAATGCAGACGATCAAATGTGTGATTGTAGGAGATGTGGCTGTAGGCAAAGCCTGCCTCCCCATCAGTTATACAACAAACGCCTTTCCTAAGGAGTATATCCCCAATGTCTTTGACAACTATTGCACCCAGACATCTGTGGATGCCCAAATCATCAGCCTGAACCTGTGGGACACCACGGGCCAAGAGGAGGAATATGACCAACTGCAAATGTTCTCCTGTCCCCAGACCAATACCTTTGTCATTTTTTTTCCCCACTGGCAACCCATCCTCTTATGCCAATGTGAGGCATAAGTGGTACCCAGAGGTCTCCCATCACTGCCTCAATGTATCTGCTATGCTGGTAGGCACCAAAAGGGACCTGTGGAGTGACTGTGAGACAGTGAAGAAGCTGAAGGAGCAGAGCCGAGTGCCAATGACTCCTCAGCAAGGCCCCTCCCTGGCTAAGCAGGTGGGAGCTGTGAAGTATCTGGAATGTTCAGCCTTGATGCAGGAAAGGGTGCATGAGAGATGGGATCTCGTTATGTTGCCCAGGCTGGAGCCTAGTGGCTACTGACAGGCATGATCATAGCGCACTACAGCCTTGAACTCCTAAAATTGGGCAGTCCTCCTGCCTTGGCCTCTCAGATAGCTGGGACTGCAGGTACATGACAAAGCGCCTGGTTACTTTCTTTCTTTTTACTGTTGAATAATATTCCATTGTTTGGATATCCCACATTTTCCTTGTCTATTCATCAGTTGCCAGACATTTGGGTTGTTTCCACTTTTTGGCTAGTAACACTGCTACAAACACTCATGTACAAGGTTTTGTGTGGACATGTTTTTAATTCTCTTGGGTAGAAAACTAGGAGTGGAATTGTCGGGTCATATGGTCAACTTAGGTAAAATCATGCTTTGAGTCAAGAATAGTATCTTTAGACTGGGTGTAGTGGCTATGACTGTAGTCTCAGCACTTTAGAGGGAGAGGGCAAGAAGATCACTTGAGTTCAGGGGTTTGAGACCAGTGTGGGCAACATAGGGAGACCACGTCTCTAAATTTTTTTTAATAAAAAGGGAAAAATGAATCATAAGCAATAGAATTTAAATACTAAACAATGGAAAAACATTAATGATACCCAAATTAATGTCAAATCATTTAAGAAATAAAAATGCACAAAAGATAAAAATAACCAACAGAATGAGAGAAAACATCAGAAAATCCTACAAGGAACTTGTCAGAATAAAGAACCCTTACAACTCAATAATAAAAAAAGGCAAATACTTCAATTGAAAAACAGTTAAAGGATTTAAATAGACAGTTCTCCAAAGAAGATGTATAAATGGTTAACAAGGATATGGAAAAAATGCTTAACATCAATAGTGATTAGGGAAAAGCAAATCAAAACCATAATGAGATACCTCTTCACTTCAAAACCATAATGAATCACCCACTAGGAGGGCTAAAATAAAAAAGATGGACAATAACAAATGTTTGTGGGGTCATGGAGAACTTGAAACCCTGATATGCTACTGTAGAACTGTAAAATGGTACAGCTGCTTTGGCACGCAGTTTGGCAGTTCCTCAAAAAGTTAAACATCAAGTTAACACCTGACCTAGGAATTCCACTCTTAGGTATATATACACAAGAGAGATGAAAATGTGTCCACACCAATACCTGTACACAAATGTTCATAGTAGCATTACTCAAAATAGACCAAAAGTGAAAACAACCCTGAAGTCCACTTAGTGATTAACAGATTTTTAAGATGTAGTATATCCACACAATGGAGTATTTCTTGGCCATTAAAACAATGAGGTACCGATACATGCTACAACAAGGATGAACCTTGACAAACACTGTGCTATGTGAAAGAACCCAGACAGAAAAGGCACCTATTGCATGATTCTATTTATATGCAATGTTCAAACTGGGTAAAATCAATAGACAGAAGGTAGACTAGTGGTTTCCAGGGGTTGAGAAAAAAAGGGAATGGGAGTGACTGCTAATGAATATGGGATTTCTTTTTGAAGTAATGAAAATGTTCTGGAAGTTGACAGGAGTGATGCATACACAACCGTGAATATACTGAAAAACCACTGAATTGAACTGTACTTTGTGAATCTACTGAAAATCCACTGAATTGAACTATACTTTGTGGTATGTGAATTATACCTCAATAAAGTTGTTACAACAAATACCACGTATTCTCACTTATAAATAGGAAATAAATAATGTGTACACATAGACAGAGTGTGAAATAATAGACAATGGAGAGCCGGGGGATGAGAAATTAATTAATGGGTAGAATGTATGTTATTGGGGTGATGGATACCCTAAAAGATCCGGCTTCACTACTACACCATGCATGTAGCAAAATTACACTTGTACCTTCACAAATTTATACAAACAAATAAAAAATAAAGTTGTTACTTTAAAGCCTGTGCAAGAATTCTGGGAGAAAGACACACTAAGATCCTAGCATTTACTTAATATTAAGGTAACTGGGCCATTTCATCATCTCATTCATTAAAGATCTCTAAATAATACACTCCAATGCCATCTACTCCACATTTTCTGTTCATAAATGAATATTCACTCTAATAAAGTGGCAGAAACAGAAAATTAAGACTAGAAAATTCATAACTACACAATGTTAAGCACATTCCTACTTTAAAAAAGCACTTTTCTTAAACCTTTTACTGCTTTAAGAGTATATTTCTGATCTTTACAATGTATCTTATGTTAAGCAAGTTAAGAATCTTCATTTTGCAACAAATGAACAAAATGTTCAAAGAAACAAAAATTGAAGAACTAGAAACAGACCCCAATCCCTCCAACTCCCTAGTCCATAATGTTGAAATCACATTTGACCCAACAAGCAATTTCTAAAAGCATGAAGGCAACCTTTAAAGCCTTATATTCAATCGACCAATATTTGAATACATCTGTCAATATCCAAGCATCTCAAACATTCTAAATTCTGATTTATAAATTAAATCAATGATTACTAGTAATCGAAAACAAAGTGAATGTGTATTCTGCAATTATAAAACAGATAAATCTCAGCCAAACCTGGCTGTAACTTACAAGCTCCTTAAAAGCCTCAGTAAGGAAGAATTTTGTCTTTTTTTCTATCAGAAATGACGTCTGTGGAGGTTTCTTATACCATTAGACACTTGTGCTTGAGGAAATTAACACTGAATACTGTGAAGGAGAAACTGGCACAAAAACTGGAAGCAGAAAACCAATTTTGAGACAATTTCAAATATTCAGAGAAGAAATCGCTGAACTACAGCAGTGAGGTTAAAAACAGAAAAATTCAAGGACATGTCAAAGTCAAATCAATATAGCTGAATGAGACACAGAAGAGTGGTATCAGACGAGCCCCGGGATTCTCTTAATTAGTGACTAGACTGCGATATATGAACAGAAAAGGAAATATGGCACAGTATGACACATCAACTCTGAAGATTGCGCAAGACATCTACGTGGAGATGACCAGACAGCAGTGGAAATACGAGCGTGGATTTCGTTGGAAGGCTTCACCTAATACATATTTTGGACTAGCCCACACCAGGGGGTCACAAATATTAAGCAGCAAATCTAGTTTCTCACCATTGAGTACGTAAAAATTAAAAAAAACAAAAACAAAAAAACCCATCAAGGACACTAAAAAGAGGTAATCAGAAAACTAAGAAGAAAAAGTAAGGAGGAAGAAAGCAGCATCTTAGAAGCAAGGGAGAATATTTTAAGGAGGAAAGTCATCAACATCCAATTCTGCAGTATTTGAGAGAATGAAAACACACCTCCAGGCTTGGCAATTGGGTCTCTGAACATTTCAACAGATGGGAGAAATGGGACAGAAGTCAACCATAATGGACTGGGGACCCATCGGGAATTGAAGAGGTAAAGACAGAAAACGTAAGATGGTTAACAATGAAGGAAAAAGGGAAGACTGAATGCTACTTGATGAAAGTTGTCTTATGATTGGGGCGATGTAACTGTTCTAGATGTTTAAGAACTTGACGCCAAAACAAAACACAACACTGAGTACTTACTACTGCCAGATACTTCTAAATCAAAACAATTCTATGAGATAGCCACTATCACTATTTGCATCTTTTTTTTTTTTTTTTTTTTTTTAAATGAGATGGAGTCTCGCTCTGTCGCCCAGGCTGGAGTGCAGTGGCGCGATCTCAGCTCACTGCAAGCTCCGCCTCCCAGGTTCATGCCATTCTCCTGCCTCAGCCTCCCGAGCAGCTGGGACTACAGGCGCCCGCCACCACACCCGGCTAATTTTTGTATCTTTAGTAGAGACGGGGTTTCACCATGTTAGCCAGGATGGTGTCTCAATCTCCTGACCTCATGATCCGCCCACCTCAGCCTCCCAAAGTGCTGGGATTACAGGCGTGAGCCACCACGCCTGGCCTGCATCTTAAAGATGCAATTTTTTCTACTGAGGCATAGCAAAATTAAATAACTTGCCCAGGGTTACAGAGGAAACAATAGCAGAATTGGGATTTGAACTCTGGCAATTTGGTTCCAGAGGAGATACTTTTTTTTTTTTTTTTGAGATGGAGGTTCGCTCCTGTCACCCAGGCTGGAGGGCAGTGGTACAATCTCGGCTCACTGCAACCTCCACCTCCTGGGTTCAAGCAATTCCAGAGGAGATAATCTTAATCATTCATACAATTAACAATGTCAGAGATCTAAAGACATGGTTAAGATCCACAGCACAGATGGGAGAGTCAGTCTAAGAAAAAGATACACATTTTTTTCTCTGAAATAAGGAGGAAGAGAAAATGACAGTTTTGAGGTGGAAGGAAGATATACTGCCAAAAATTGTGTCTGAAAGATTCTATTTTCTCTGTGAAGTATAACGCAGGAGGAGTAGGATGGGTTTGAGGGCACTCCTTCAATCTACTACTACTAACAATTCAGAATAGCTATAACGGGGAGTTCCAAAGGGAACCACCTAAGGACAATATAAAGGGCTCTGGGGACCTCCAAAAGATCAGCTGAGGTGAAGGGGTGGGGGTGGTAGGACAATGCGGCAGAAAGCAGAGGCTGACGGCAACGTGGAAGGAAAGGACGAACTCTGCATTCTTCCTCAGAGACTTTACCCAAGCTCAAGCTTTCAATCATCTAAGCCAAAACTGACATGTTGTTCAGACTTCTGCTCTTCTGAGCTTCTAGTCTTTACATTCAATTTCCTATCTCACATCTCCAGTTGTTATGTCTCAAAGGCATGTGATGCACAACATGTCTAAAATAAAAAGCAAGCTGGTCCATTTCTAACCAGTCTTCCTTTCTCAGTAGCTATCACCACCCTTCTAGTCACATAAGGCTCCAAGCCTAAGAGATGTTCTTAACAACTCCTCCATTCCCCTACTCTTTGGATTTTCATCTTTCTCTGAGACATTCATCTCATTTCACCCTCAGTCCAAGCTCCCATTGCCTCTTACCCAGCCTGCTGTAACTTCTCAAGTGGTTGTAGAGGAGATAGATTAGGATATGTATACATCATACTGTTTTCTCTTCTTGGCTGAACAGGAAAGACTGCATTCCCCAGCCTTCCTGGCAAGCTGAGTAGGCTATATGACCGAGTTCTGCACAGCCAAGCTGGGCCCAGTTATGTAAACTACTTCCAGTCCTGGTCCTTTAAAAGTGATCTTTAAATATACTAAATACAGCTTTTTAGATGTGAATCCTACCACAATAAAATGATTTTTAAAACATCAAAAATTAAATAAAACTTAAAAAAAGTGATCTTAAAGCTCTTCTTTTTCCCACCAAGATGACCTTGGTAGGCATACTTCACAATGGAAGAAGGCTGCCCAACCCTTCTGGACTGTATGTGACAGAGACAAATCTTTACTGTGTTAAGTCATTGAGATTTTGAATTTAATTTGTTATTGCAGTTCTAATACAACAAGATTGCCCATACCAACTGCCCATCACCTTTACCCTCCAATTCATCCTCTACATAAACATGAATCTGATCACCATACTTAAAACAGTCCAGTGGCTTTCCATGGATCTGAAGGTAAAAAATAGCAATTTTTTTTTTTTTTGAGATAGGGTGTCACTTCGTCACCCAGGCTGGACTGCAGCGGCATGATCATAGCAAACTGCAGCCTCGCATGCCTGGGCTCAAGTGCTCCTCCCACCTCAGCTTCCTGAGGACTGGGACTATAAGCATAAGCAACCATGCCCAGCTAATTTTTTAAATTTCTTTGTAGAGACAAGTTCTCACTATGTTGTCTAGGCTGGTCTCAAACTTCTGGCCTCAAACTATCATCCTGCCTTGGCCTCCCAAAGTGCTGAGATTACAGGTATGAGCCACCATCCCCAGCCCAATAATGGGCTCCATCTGGCTGTACCTACCTCTTTAGCCTTCTCTTATAGACCATACACTCTGCAATTTAATGTTTAATATGCTCCACCTGGCTGTACCTACCTTGTTAGCTTTATCTTATAGACCACACACTCTGCAATTTCACTACCCTGGCTTTCTTTCAGTCATTTGTATTTGCTATGCTCCCGCCCACTTCAGGGCCTTTGCTCATACAATACACCCTACCTAGATAACACTTCCCTACAGTTCTTTAGCTAATACTCTTCAGAAGTCAGATCAATTCCCACTATGTAGAAAAGTCTTCTGCATCAAAACCAGTATCACATGCTCCCATAAGATCATGGATCTCTACCACACAACACCTCCCACCACTTCAATGCTCTATCTTTAAAATTACTTAGTATCATCTCCTTAAGAAGGCTACAAGTTCTTAAAGACTGTAAGTTTCTTAAGATAAACCGTGTCTGTCTTATTCATTATTGTGTTACCCTGAAAAAAAAATCACAGATGAGTCAGATGAATCATTAGTTTGACTTATGGAGAAGATAAGGACAGCACATATAAAGCTTCAATACTTGGCAGAATATACATTATTCCTTCATAAACTCCAGTGGAAGGGAATTTAAAGAAAGTAGCTTAAACAGAAAGGCAGGTCATCAGGTAGAGTTTCATGCTGACTTAAAAGCATTCTAAAACAATGGGACTGAAAGGATGAAAAGACTGCTCCCGACAAAGAGAACCCAGCAAATACAACATGAGAGGAAGATGAGGGAGAAGGAAACTGGAGACTCACATCGGGTTGAGATGGAAGAGGCCTCCAACAGAAGGTTCAGGGTTTTGGAGACTGGATATTTTTAAAAAGAGTAAGAGGAACAGAGTTGTGCTTTGGGAAAATACATGAAGTCGTGCATAAGAGAACAAGAAGAGGAAGAGAATTATAGTAGGCACTCCAGCTAAAAGGCTAATTCAGCAAGCAAGGCAAGAGGTGCAAAAGGCCTTTGCTAGGGTAGTGGCAGCAGCACTAAGGAGGAAGTGATGGGTGCTGACACTGCATAGGTGCAATCAATTGTAGCTGATAATCACTGGACTGGGAGAGGGGAGGTGGAAAGGAAGGAGTTGGTATGGTGATCAGGAGGCTAATTAATAATGCCAAATGCTCACTTTCCTTATTTCTCCACTGTGGTGGCTTTGATATTAGAGTAGTATGGCTCTTCATGACTAGTAACACTATATACTAAATTTTGCCTGCAAAAATAATAAAAAACCCCACAAGGTATAGTATATGTTAGATTTAGTGAATATACTTAAATTTACTATACTATGGTTTACTTACCACATCCTTGAAATAGCACTGAGATAAAAGAAATAAAGATTAAATAACTGGTTCCTAGATTCTTTTTTTTTTTTTTTTTTTTTGAGATAAGGTCTCTCTGTGTCACCCAGGCTGGAGTGCAGTGGTGTGATCATGGCTCACCGCAGCCCTGACCTCCTGGGCTCAAGCAATCCTCCCACCTCAGCCTCCTAAGTAGCTGGGACTAGAGGTACATGCCACCACACCCAGCTAATTTTTGTATTTTTTATAAAGACGGGGTTTGCCATGTTGCCCAGACTGGTCTCGGACTCCTGGGCTCAAGTCATCTGCCTGCCTTGGCCTCCCAAAGTGCTGGGATTACAGGCGTGAGCCACCATGCCTGGCTGTAGTCCCTAGGTTCTTGAAAATGATTTTTATACAGTAAAACGAAAACCATGAGGCAGACTGACAGAGCACGGAATATGAACCCTAAAGCCCAGCTCAACACTGCCCAGGGCTCTGACCTTCTTCTAAACTCCATTCTCCTAGTGCCTGTGTATTTCCTCTCAATAACTTGGTAGCTCTGTTACGTCTTTGCCTCTAGTGGGTGTACTGAAAATCTGGGGTAAAGATTAGTAGGATGGAAAGAAGATAATGATTAAAGTAACTGCAATTCATTAACAGCGCAGAGACCAGAAGAAGATATCTTAAAGCACAAAAATCATGAGAGTAACAATCCATCCACATTCCTCTACTAACTAGCTATGTGGTCACCTTAGGCAAGTCACTATCTCTGAATTAAATTTGTTCCTTTAACTGTACTTAGGGGAGTGGACTAGATCAGTTATTATCTAACTTTCATGTGCATAGGAATCACCTGCAGATTTTAAAGACTGACTCAGAATATCTGGGGGTAGAGTCTGAGAGTCTGTATTTACACTAAGCTTCAGGTGATGATCATTAAGATTGCTTTGAAATTTCATGAAACAGAATAAAATTGTAGCTCATTGCTATATAGGCTTCCTTGCCTACAGGAATAATTTTTATAATGAAGCAGTAGTGATAAGAGTATTGTATTTTACTGATACTAGTAGGCCCAAAGTCAAAGCATTTTTTGGGTGTGCCATGGACTCCTGGCAAAGCCTATGGGCCCTTTCTGGAAACAGTGTTTCAAATAAAATAAAATATACAGGATTGCCAAAAAAAAAGTCAATTATACTAAATAACAGTTTATCTATGATAATAGTTAAGAGTTCCTGTATTCATTTTGGATGATTTGTTATCACAAAGCAACATCATGGTGAATCTTAAAACAAAAGTGGCTGTAACACTAATATACAGAATTATCTGCTTTACACTATTCACTATCTTTTTACCTAAAAGATTCTTTCCTATCAGTCCCATTCTTTTAGTATTTCTGTGTTGTTTGTTTTTTGAGGGACAGGGTCTTGCTCTGTTGCCCTAGCTGGAGTGTAGAGACACAATCATGGCTCACTGCAGCCTCAATCTCCTGGGCTCAAGCGATCCTCTTACCTCAGCATCCAGAGTAGTTGGGACTACCAGCAAACACCACCACACCTGGCTAATTTTTAAATTTTTTTGTAGAAACAGGGTCTCGTTATGTTGCTCAGGCTGGTCTCGAACTCCTGGCCTCAAGTGATCCTCCTGCCTCAGCTTCCCAAAGTGCTGGGATTACAGGTGTGAGCCACCATGCCAAACCCTAGTATTTCTCTAAAATGTTAGGTTATTACATTTAATTGCTCATTTGTCAAGACACCTAAACTTTATTTTTAAAAAAGCAAAATCAAATTGTTTTTACTTAAAAAATTTTCTAAGAGGTACTGATATTCAAGTACACAGTTTTAACAATAAAGACCATTAAAGGACACTCTGAACATAGCACCAAGTTTGCTGCACAAATGGGAAGGAAAATCTTGAGAGTAAAAATAGACTGCTATCATAACAAGAGCTTTGTGATTACCTTAAAAAGATATGTTATCCACAACTTCAGTTTCTCCAGTGACCACTGGAGAACAGTTGCTCTTAGAGCTCCACCCCCATGTCAAAAAGTAGCTGTTAAAAGTATGGTTCACAGCATTTTATCTCGCTAGACTACCAGTTTTTAACTTGTTCTCAAATCTGTCTGAGTCTCCTCTGGCACAGCTTTTGTAAAATAATGATTCAGAGATTAAATCAATACATCTGAGGCCCTGCCTGTATACTTAAGAATCACTCAGTGTAAGCTTCTTTAAAAATGTTACTACTCACAGAGGGAAGTAAACGTTACAAAAAATATAGAAAACTGGGTATTTTACAGTTGCAAACGACAGAACACAACTTAAAAAAACAATTCTCTCAATTCTAGCACACGGATAGTAACCTTTGAAACGTGAGCATTAAATTTTTCTAATTTGAGTTTTGTAAACAACTGAACCAGTCCAAAAGCTAAATGCAATGACGGCTTACAGCAGTCCCTCCTAAACCAAAAAATATCAGAAATGGTGGTCTTTTTCCGTACTACTAAACTCAAGTAAGACACCTGACCTTGGCTACAAAATTAACGTCAACTAAACTTCACATGATCCTTATTATTAATAGAGAAAACAGGATGACAGCTATTTTAACTACCTCAGAAAATTATTAATTAAGAAAATTATTTTTCTAAGGTAAAGTATGAAATATTTGAATGTAGGATACTGCAGACAAATACAAATTTTCAAACTGGCAAAAATGTCATCAGCGTCTTTCTCAATCTACCTACTTCTACCAACTTCTCAAAGGAGTTGGGGAGTTAAAAACTGGGTTCGCGATTCTACTTTATTTACACCATGCCTTGCACAAGGGCCAACAGAAACAAAATGGCTAATGACAAAATATTTGGGCTTTTGGCTGCTATAACTGATGCCTCGGAACAATAATGCTGAGACAACAAATAAAATGAGAGTGACAACTTCTTCAGCACATTTCTGCTTCACAGAAGTGTTCAGGGTCTCACAGGTCCTATATTAAGATGCGGAACTGGGCTGGGCGTTGCGGCTCACGCCTGTAATCCCAAAACTTTGGGAGCCTGAGGTGGGCAGATCACTTGAGGTCAGGAAAGCAGCCTGGCTAACATGGTAAAACCCTGTGTCTACTAAAAATTAAAAAATTACCTGAGCATGGTGGCATGTGCCTAGAATCCCAGCTACTCAGGAGGCTGAGGCAGGAGAATCACTTGAACCCGGGAGGCGAAGGTTGCAGTGAGCAGAGATCACGCCACTGCACTCCAGCCTGGGCAACAAAGCAAGACTGCCTCAAAAAAAAAAAAAAAAAAAAAAGGCGGGGAGGGAGGGTCGGGGGTTGAATATATACATCTCCCTACCAAAACTCCACTTAAAGTATAAAAATGGGATTAAAAAGAAAAAGAACATAAATCCACCAGGACAAGGAGAAAAAATATGGAAGTTCAAATAAGGAAGAGTGAAATTGGTCTGAGAAGCACTGAGATCCCTAGACTCCCTCCTGAACATCATCCTGCTGCCAGCCCTTTACCTCTGCAATTCTGGAGTTTATTTTCTGGAGAGGGTAAATAGTAGTTCTGGACTAGTCAACATACTGAAAAAGAGGATACAGGTGACCATATGTAAATGAGTGCTAAGACACTCTCCCCACCACCACCACCACCACCTTGAAGTCATGACTTACTAAAATCCTTCGTCCCACTGTTCTAGAGAGCCCTGCTGTCAAACAGAACTTTCTGTGATGATACAAATGTTCCTTTTTTTTTTTTTTTTTTTGAGACAGAGTCCCGCTCTGTCGCCCAGGTTGGAGTGCAGTGGCACGATCTCGGCTCACTCCAAGCTCCGCCTACTGGGTTCACGCCATTCTCCTGCCTCAGCCTCCCGAGTAGCTGGGACTACAGGTGCCCACCACCATGCCCGGCTAATTTTTTTTTGTATTTTTAGTAGAGATGGAGTTTCACCATGTTAGCCAGGATGGTCTAGATCTCCTGACCTTGTGATCTGCCCAGCTTGGCCTCCCAAAGTGCTGGGATTACAGGTGTGAGTCACCCGCGCCCGGCCAAATGTTCCTTTTTATTCCCCTCAATTTAGAGTTTATTTTGCCAGCCTTAAGGACATGCTGATGACATAGCCTTAGGCGGTCCTGAGAACATGTACCCAAGGTGGTTGTGTGACACACTGACTTTACACATTTTGGGGGGGCAGAAGTTACAAGCAGACATCAATCAATAAATGTAAAGTGTACATTGGTTAAGTCTGGAAAGGTGGGATAACTCAAGGGAACATTCCAGGACACAGGGGAATTCTGTAAACCAAAAGTATCAGAGACAGGTCTCATTCAAGTTAGAAATTTATTTTGCCAAGGTTTAGGACATGCCTAGAAGAAAAGAACCCAGAAGCACAGAAACAGTCTGTGGCCTATGCCTTTCTCCAAAGATGATTTTGAGGTCTTCAACATTTAAAGGTGAAACATGGCTGGAGGGGAAAGGAGGGTATGGTCATACACTGTGCAAGAGAAAAAAAGCAAGTAGGGAACGGTACATTATATACTGGTCTTGTGCTCAGTAAATCAGCACTTTACATAAGGTGAAAACGTTCCTTTTCTGCACTGTGTAGTATGGTAATCACTACCAAGTGTGGCTACAAATTTTATTTTAAATAGCTTGATATAAAGTAACACATAAAATTAACTCTCTTAATACCAAAGTAGTATGTCTGGAGTAAACAAATTTATTGACCATATTTCATAGTTTTCTGCCTCAGAAAACAATGTATTATTTAGCTTTATTGATGACTGCTGTCATCAGGAAACTCAGTTATCACGTACACAATGACAGACTAATGCCTCTAATATCAAAGTCACTCAAAGAGGAAAAAAAAGAAAAAAAAAAAAGAATAATGCCTCCAAGGGTAAAGACTTCAATTCTAGTTTACTACAATTAACTATGGTTAACTATTTCTGAGGGCAAGGAAGAAATCCTGGGAGAAATTCAGATAAACTCTTTTTTTTAAAAGTACTTATTCTGAGTGTTAATTTGGAAAGAGTCAAAACAACCAAAATGAAGGATCATCATAAAGTTTCATACAAGAGAGCTTGACTTAGCCAGGTGTGGCAGCACATGCCTGTAGTCCCAGCTACTCAGGATGATGAGGGAGGATCACTTGGGCCCAGGAGGTGGAGAATGCAGTGAGCCAAGATCACACCACTGCACTCCAGCCTGAGCAACAGAGAAAGACCTTGTCTCCAAAAAAAAAAAAAAAAAAAAAGGGTTTACTTTTAAGAAAAAACCTTAATTTTTACAGATGGCATAAAAAGAGTTTTTTTTGTTTTTTTTTTTTTAATTCCTTGAGAAACAAAAGCCTAGTTATTGGGGAAGAAGTGAAATAATGGATTTAAAATACAAGGTTTACGTAACATCAATAAAGGTAACTTCATTTTATGTAACAATACTACACACAAGGCTATTTCTGATTTTACAATTAACAGGGAAAACTGAGCAAGTCAAATACTGAATATATATATTTTTAAACTGGCTGTGTTCTTCTCAAAAACAGAATTTGTAACATTTAACCTTAGAAGACCTTTTTAACTAGAGAAGAAAGTGTAACACAGGGTTGAATCAGACTTACTAAAATCTTGTAACTTGGGCAAGTTAGCTAACGTCTTTAATCCTCAGCTTCATCATCTGTGAAATGTGAATTATCGTACTGCTAACTCAAGAGGATTGATTAAAACAACACACATAAGGCCTTCTATGCACTAATCAAAGACTCTTACATTATTAACCAGAAAATCTGATTACAGCTTCTTCTACTCTTTCTAGTTACCAATGTGGCCAATTTTTATTGAAATCTTTGGGTAACAGAATGTTATGGATAAAGAAACCAGACAGCTTAAAAGTGATTTGAAACAGTAATTTCCATTTGTTCTCTGATAATCAAAACTACGAATTAAAAACAAACCTAACAATTTAACGTGTCTCTCTTCTTTCTCCACATGACTGTTAAGTGGTTAAATAGCAAAGACATACCAACAGCAAAGAGAAGGGTAACAGCTCTCTGAACACTGTAAGATTCAATTACACTACCTCCTACCATTCTCCTAGGCACAACCATCACCTGCAGCCATAAATCAAAATCTGCAATGAAGAAACTGGGGCCTATGAGGCAAGCCATAGGTTTTGTCCTAAAATATGTCCCTTTTCCTAGTATATACAGGCATACCTTGGAGACATTGCAAGTTCAATTCCAGACCATAGCAATAAAGCAAGTCACAAAATTTTTTGGTTTCCCAGTGCATATAAAAGTTGTTTATACTATACTGTAATCTATCAATTGTGCAATAGTAAGTTGTATCTATTAGTTTTATCTAAGGCAGAGAAAATGACTGTTTCAAGGATTTATGAGCATTAGAAAGAGGAAAAAAAATCCTTCTAATATTCTGCCTCATCCTCCACTGAGACAAGAAAAAATTAAAATATACCTCTCCAGGGAGACCCTCTCTTGGGCGACCTGTTTTCTCAGCATGAGGAAGCTTTCTCTTTTTTGTCTATTAAACTTTCTGCTCCTTAACGCAGAAAAATAAATACATAAATAAATAATAAAATAAAATATATCTCTCCATTGGGGAATGGAATAAAATTCAGCAATAAAATAGAATTGCTGAGGCACAAATGCCTTATGCTAAGTGAAAAGAAGCTAGACTCAAAGTGTATCAATGTACAGTTCCACTTACATGGCAAAGGTAAAACTATAGAGACAAAAAACAGATCAGTGGTTGTTGGGGACAGGAGGAGGGATTAATGAGGAATTTTTTTGTGTGAAGGAATTATTCTATATTTTGACTGTGGCTGTAGTTACACAACTATATATATGTATGTGTATGTTTCTATATGTGTATATATATGTCAAAACTTCCAGAACTTACACTAAAAAGGGTGAATTTCACTTTATGTAAATTATGCTAAATTATACATCTAATTTTTATTTCAAGGTGAAGAATATTTTTAGTATTCTACTCTTCGAGAAACAGCATATTAACCAAACAATAAGCTAAATGTGAAAAATTTCTCCTTGGTTTAACAAGTTGTCTTAGTTCTCTCTGGATGATTAACTAGCACATCAATGAATATGAAAGATATGCTGGTCAACTGTTTCCCCGTCACACCTAGTTTTCTAAGCCCTGCCAATTCCTCCTTAAACGTGTATTTCAAATCTATTCCTTCTCATTTACTCTCAAAATCTCCTATAACTCCCAAGATTAAGTCTTTAACAATTCCCAAGCAATTACAAGATAAAGTCCGTATTTATTAACAGAGCATAAAAAGCCTTTTATTGTCTAAACCAACCTACTTTTCCAGATTTGTTTTCCACCACAGGCAACGCTATTTATTATTCACTAATACCTTTTAGAAAGCAATTTGGCCATTTATATCATAGAGCCTTATAATAATCCATACCCATTGACCCTTTAACCCAGTAACCTCACTTCTAGGAATTTATTCTAGGAAAATAATCTACTTAATACTAAAAAACCAGACAGCCCAAATAAATAAAAACAGGAGAACTACAAAGTAAATGATAGTATATCCACAGGATAGTTCCTGATGCAGCTGTTAAAATCATGTTTATGAAAAGTTTTTAATAGCATGTGGGAAATACTTATGACTTACTTTCAGTGAATGGAGAAGCTGGATATAAAGTTATATGTACAGTATAATCTCAATTATGGAAAACAGTACAGAAGAAAAAGAAGTTCTATAATTTTATCTCTAAAAGTAGGACTATAACTGATTTTTATCTTCTTTCTAGTTTCATTTTCTTTTATTTCTCTGGTAAGCTTTTTTTTTTTTTTTGAGACGGAGTTTCGTTCTTGTTGCCCAGGCTGGAGTGCAATGGTGCGATCTCGGCTCATCACAACTTCCACCTCCTGGGTTCAAGCGATTCTCCTGCCTCAGCCTCCCGAGTAGCTGAGATTACAGGCATGAGCCAACACGCCCAGTTAATTTTTCGTATTTTTAGTAGAGACAGGGTTTCTCCATGTTGGTCAGCCTGGTCTCAAACTCCCGACCTCAGGTGAGCCACCCGCCTCGGCCTCCCAAAGTGCTGGGATTACAGGGATGAGCCACTGCGCCCCGCAGGTAAGCATATTTTTTATATTAGAAATACACACACCTTTTTGATTCGGTGATTTTATACCTAGGACTCTCTTTTGAAGAAATGCAAGATTTATGCACAAGATGAGAGTATTTCTTATAAAAATAAATTTAACATGAGGGTGACGTACATGCATGATATTAAACAATTTAAGTAGTTTTTCCAGATATATCTTATATACCATGAAATTCACCCATTTAAAGTGTAGTAAATTCAGTGGGTTTTCAGTATAGTCACAAAGTTGTGCATTCATCACCACTTTCTAATCTCAGACCATTTTGAATACCACAAAAAGAAACCCTGGACTGGGTATAATAGCTCATGCCTGTAATCTCAGCACTTTGGGAAGTTGAGGCAGGAGGATCACTTGAGTCCAGGAGTTCGAGACCAGCCTCGGCAAAATAGTGAGACCTCATCTTGACAAAAAACCTTTTTAAAATTGCCAGGGATGGTGGTATGGGCCTGTAGCTCCAGATATTCAGGAGGCTGAGGTGGGAGGATCTTTTACGCCAGGGTGGTAGAGGCTGCAGTGAGGTATGCTCATGCCACTGCACTCCAACCTGGGTGACAGAGTGAGACCCTGTCTCCAAAAAACAAAAACAAAAACAAAAAAACAAACTCCAAACCCATTAGCAGTCATTCCTCATTCCCACTCCCACCCACCCTAGCCCTTGCTAACCACTAATGTACTTTCTGTCTCCATGGATCTGCATATTCTGGACATTTTATTAGATGGAATCACACAATATGTCATCTTTTGGGACTGACTTCTTTCACTTAGCATATTTTCAATGTTCATCCACGTTGTAGCATGTACCAGTATTTCATTTCTTTTTATTGCCAAATAATATTCCCTTCCCTCGTATGGATACACTACATTTATCCATCTATCCATCAACTGATGAACACTGGGTTATTTTCACTTTTGGCAACTATGAATAATACTGCTATGCACATTTGTGTACAAGCTTTTGTGTGGACATACATTTTCATTTTGCTTGAATATGTAGGTAGGAGTGAAACTGCTGAGTCATACAGTAGCTCCCAAGTTGAACTTTTCCAGGCACTGCCAAACTATTTTCCAAAATTACTGCACCATTTTACATTCCCACCAGCAATGTATGGGTGCTCCAACTTCATAGCCTGGCCAACATTTGCTACAATAATCTCTTCATTATAGCTGGCTTAGCAGGTACGAAGGAGTATATCATTGCGGTTTTGATCTGCATTTCCCTAATGGCTAATAATGTCCTGCATTTTTTTCCACTGGCTTATTAGTCATTTGCACATCTTTAGAGAAATATCTATTCAAATCCTTTGCCCAAACGAGTGGGTTTTTTATTGTTGTGTTGTAACTCCTTTAACATATTCTACACACAAGCTCCTTGTCAGGTATATGATTTGCAAACATTTTTTCCTATTCTGTGGGTTGTGTTTTCATTTCCTTGATGGTGGTCTTTGATGAACATTTTTGTATACAATGAAGTCCAATTTATCTATTTTTGTCACTTGTGCTTTTGGTGTCATTGCCTAGAAACACCAGGAAAACTACCAACAAAAATTGCCTAACACAAGTTCACAGAGATTTATATCTATGTGTTCTTCTAGGAGTTCATAGTTTTAGTGCTCACATTTAGATTTATGATCCATTTTAAGTTAACTACAACACACAGTATAAAGTAGGGATCCAAATTCGTTCTTTTGCGTGTGGCTATCCAATTGTCCCAGCACCACTTATTGAAAACACTGTTTTCCCCCCACTGAATTATCCTGGCACTCATGTCACACTGGGAAATGGGAAATACAGTTTCATCCTCTATAGATGAACTCAAGTGTGTGAGAAAAATCTATATTGGCAGTCTCCAGATAGTCACTGTTTCATTCCCTTATTTCCATCATAATATGTATAAAATCTGTAATCTTATTTGTTTACTTATTTCTTAACCGTCTCTCCCATTAGAATGTATACTTCAGGGCCGGGCGCAGTGGTTCATGCCTGTAATGCCAGCAGTCTGTGAGGCCGAGGCAGGCAGATCACAAGGTCAGGAGTTCAAGACCAGCCTCTCCAACATAGCTGAAACCCCATCTCTACTAAAGATATAAAAAATTAGCCAGGCGTGGTGGCGTGCACCTGTAATCCCAGCTACTCAGGAGACTTAGGCAGGAGAATCGCTTGAACCTGGGAGGTGGAGGTTGCAGTGAGTCAAGATTGCGCTACTGCACTCCAGCCTGGGCAACAGGGTGAGACTCAGTCTCAAAAAAAAAAAAAAAAAAAAAAAAGAATGTATACTTCATAGGCACAGGGATTTTTTTCTTGTATATTATTGAATCTCTAGAGCCTACAACAACAGTGCCAGGTTCCTAGAAGGTAGCTAATAATTACTTCTCGAAAAAATGAGAATACATATTAAATGGCTTGAAAGAAAATGCCCCAAATGTTAATACTTTGGTTGGAACTGTCATTACAGCTAAATTTTTCTTAACGTTCTACAATGAACATATACTACTCTTATAATCAACTACGAAATTATGGTATTTTAAAGATTTACAAAACTTCTGAATCAATTTTTTTATTCCTCAAAATTCTAAGAACCTAAATTTTTGCTAAACTATTTTGTTTTAGCTTCTTTTATAGGCTCCCAAGCATAACGACACCATCAAATATCTGGTAGATCAGGTCTAAGCCTTAGAAGCCATCTTTGAGAGTCTTCTTTCCCTTATGCCACACATCCAAATTATCATTAAGTCCTTCCAGTTCTACCCCCAAAATATATATCCAGTCTTACCACCTCTCATTAACTCCACTATTAACAAATTTTAATTCAAGCTACCACCATCTACCATCTGAATAAAGCAATAGTTGGTTGTGTCGCTATTTGTTTGTTTACGGACATGGTCTCGCTTTGTCACCCAGGCTGAAGGGCAATGGCGTGATCTTGGCTCACTATATCCTCAACCTCCTGGGGTCAAGTAATCTTGCTTCAGCTTCCTAAGTAGCTAGGACTACAGGTATATGTCACCATGCCTGGTTATTTATGTTTTATTTTTTGGTAGAGATGGGGTCTCTCTATGTTGCCCAGGGTAGTCTTAAACTCCTGGCCTCAAGTGATCCTCCCACCTCGGCCTCCCAAAGCACTGGGATTACAAGCGTGGGTCACCACACCCAGCCAACAATAGTTTCTTAATTGGTCTTTGTCCCCATTTGTACATCTCTACACATCAACCACAGGGATAAATCATCTCTCATTCCACTACACTACTTAACACCTCCCCACCATCACACACCCAATGGCTTCCCGGTGCCATCAGAATAAAATTCAAATTCCTCACCTTTAACCTAATGGCCCATTCTGGTCTAGTTCTTGCCTATAATCTATTTCCTACTTATTTCCCCCTTATTGACTGAATGCTAACCACACAAACCTTTTTTCTGTCCCTGGCAAATGTCAAGACCATTCTCTTCTACAGGCCCTTCTACCTAGAGTTCCTTCTGCCCCAAATGCTTTTCACACAGCTAGCTCTTTATCGCCGTGTAAGTCCTACCTCAAAAGAGGCCTTCTCTAAACTCTAGCTAAAGTAGCCCAACTCTTCTAATACTTCCTTTTTTTTTTTTTGAGATAGGGTCTTGCTCTACTGCCCAGGCTGGAGTGCAGTGGCACAATCTCGGTTCACCACAACCTCCACCTTCCAGGTTCAAGCAATTCTCCTGCCTCAGCCTCTCAAGCAGCTGGGACTACATGTGCCTGACACCACGACCGGCTAATTTTGTATTTTTAGTAGAGATGGGGTTTCTCCACGTTGGTCAGGCTGCAGATTCTTACAATGATTTGAGAATTCCTGAAAACTCCTAAGCTTCAACAACTGACTTCAAAGATTGCCCCAGAGCAAGCTGGGGAAGCCTTATCTGTATTTGCCTGTGCTGTGCTGTAGCGTTAGTTCTATTACTATAGGTTAACTACCTTCCGTTACCAAACATTTCAGATATTTTCAAATTTTGGAATATTTGCATATACATAATGATATAGCTTGGGGATAGGACCCAAGTTCAAACACAAACTTCATTTGTGTTTCATGTATACTTTATACTGATAGCCTGAAAATTATTTTATATATTTTAATAATTCTGTGTGTGAAACAAAGTTTTGTCTGCATTTTGACTGTGACTTGTCACATGAAGTCAGATGTAAAATTTTCCACTTGTGGCAATATGTTGGTGTTCAAAAAGTTTGGGATTTTAGAGAATTTTGGATTTTTAGATTAGGGTTGCTCCTGTACATGAAAATGGCAACAGAAAAGCTGTGAAACCATTTTAAAATAAACACTAATTACATTTACAAGCTATTTTCTGAAAGCAAGTCAAGACAGAAACAAGGGTAGGAAATTCATTTGCTTTTCTGTGACAAGGCAAACAGAAATAACAACCTATGAAGTAATGTAAAAATGTTCAAAGGAGTAAACAATCTTTCTTTGATGTGATCCAAAAGCACAAACACAATGATAAATGATCTTCCAGCTGTAGTATGAACTTAAGTTTCTATCTTTCAGGCACTCATCTATGCCCTGTTTCAACAGAGTTCCGTCTTTTCACACCTTCAACTAGAGATTACATTGTTAATTTAAAAACTTTAATTGCATTTTTTACCGAAATCAATTGCTTTTAAAAAATCTACATAGGATGTGAGGGTGATCTGGCTGCGACATCTGTCACCCCATTGATCACCAGGGTTGATTTGGCTGATCTGGCTGGCTAGGCTGGTGTCCCCTTCCTCCCTCACCACTCCATGTGCGTCCCTCTAGAAGCTATGCACTCGGCAGAAGAGGATGACCATTCCCAATAGAGGAGAACCGGTCTTTGGTCAAGGTTATATGAGCAGCTGCGCTCCCCTGCTAGAACCTCCAAATAAAAAATCTACATAAAACTGACCTTCAATTTTAACATAACAAAGCAAAACATGGAATAGTGTTGGCAGCATGTAAGCATTACAGTATCAGCTACTAGAAGACTAATCTTGGAGATAAGAATCACTCTAGATTAAATATTCAACTCAGTGGGGGTCTTAATACAGCAGATTCAATGATTAATATAACATTTTGGCCCAAAGTATTACTGAGACGAATAAACCTGATGTTTATTTGTCTAAGTCTATGCCTCTCCCAATTGTAAAATTTCAAGAAAAATGAGGAGATAATTCAGAAGCACAATTCCAAGTGAAAACTTCTCACTTCTAACATCAATGAAAGGAGGCAGGAACAGAAGAAAAGTTGTGGTTACAATATTGCTGAAGTATTAGGTGTAAATCTTTGTGTATGACTTTCATGGACAATCTAGAGAGGAATGTTATGCCACAAGGGAAGTAAGCTCAAGATATTTTCACGGCTGGGCTCACTGGCTCATGCCTGTAATCCCAGAACTTTGGGAGGCCAAAGTGGGTGGATCGATTGAGCTCAGGAGTTCAAGACCAGCCTGGGCAACATGGTGAAACCCCGCCTTTATAAACCCCATCTTTATATATAAATTTATATTTATAAATCCCATCTTTATATATATAAAGCTTTTAAAATACAAAGCTTAGTTGGAAGTGGTTGCGCGTGCCTATAGTCCCAGCTACTCAGGAGGCTGAGGAAGAGAACTGACCCAGCCTGAGGGTGGACAATGCAGTGAGCTGTGTTCATGCCCCTGCACTCCAGCCTGGGTAACAGAATGAGGCCCTGCCTCCAAAACAAAAAAAAATGCTTTCACAATATTCTACTTATTTATTATGCTCTGTGGTTTACATATGCAAATGACAGTACAACGAAGAGACTAGCTCTAGTTACTCAGAGACTAGAGTGTTGTTCTGTGGACAAAAACAACGCATTTACATGTTAAATTCAGTTTTTCAAGACTTGCAAGTTTTTTTTCGAACTTCAAATATAGCGTGCTTCATCTCAAAGTATTACTGAAAGAAAACATAAAGTTATACTAACATAGAAATTCAAAAGTTTGAAGTCTTCCTGTATACTAAGTTAAACACAATTTTGATTTAAACAAATTCTATTTATGAAAAATAGTTGCTAGGCACGATGGCTCAAGCCTGTAATCCCAACACTTTGGGAGGCCAAAGTGGGAAGATTGTTTGAGACCAGTCTGGGCAATATAGCGAAATCTCCTTTCTACAAAAAATTTTAAAAAGTTAGCTGGGTGTGGTGGTGCACATCTGTAGTACCAGCTACTCCGCAAGCTAAGGTGGGAGGATCATTTCTGCCCAGGAGATGGAGGCTGCAGTGAGCTCTGGCCTGGGTGGCTGCAAGAGAGTCTGTCTCAAAAAAAAAAAAAAAAAAAAAAAAAGAAAGAAAAAGAAAAGAAAGGAAAGGAAAAAGAAAAGAAGGAAAGTCAGTCATGGTTACTTGTTTTGCATGTTTGTTTTTTAGACTTTTAATTTTTTTTTTTTTTTTTTTTTTTGAGATGTCACCCAGGCTGGAGTGCAATGGTGCAATCTTACCTCACTGCAACCTCCGCCTCCCAGGTTTAAGCGATTCTCCTGCCTCAGTCTCCTGAGTAGCTGGGATTACAGGCGCACGCCACCACACCTGCCTACAGACTTTTAATTTTTTAGAGAAGTTTTAGGTACAGCAAATTTTAGCAGAAAGTGCATTGTTTCCATATATTTACTGTGTGTGTTTTTACGTTTTGGCTAGAGGAACTGCCAGGAAAGAGGGTGTAAGTGTAAAGTGAGGGATGTTAATCTCCACAGCCCTCAGCAAAGAAGGAAAGAACTCTGCCCTAAGTCACTCTACATTCTACCACTACCAGGGGCCTAAAAATGGTGGGTGGCTAGAATTAAGAGAGAGTATTGAACTTCTGGTAATTAGCTGGTTAAGGGGCCTGGAAAGAAATTTATGTCCCAGAAAAGAGAAATATTAGTACTCAGTATGAGGTTCTGGTATTGATAATCATGCTCTTGTTGTTTTTTGAGACAGGGTCTCCCTCTGTGGCCAGGCTGGAGTGCAGTAGTGCAATCATAGCTCACGGAAGCCTCTCACACTCAGGCTCAAGCAATCCTCCCACCTCAGCCTCCCAAACAGCTAGAAGTATAGGCACATGCCAGCATGCTCAGCTAATTTTTATTTAATTTTTTTGTTCAGATGAGGTCTCACTATATTGCCCAGGCTGGTCTCCAACTCCTGGCTTCAAGCAATCCTCCTGCCTCAGCCTCCCAAAGTGCTGGGATGACAGGTATGGGACACTGTATCCAGCTGATTTTTTTTTTTTTTTTTTTTTTTACTGTTATATTTACTTTATGCTCTGTAAATAAGCTTAGGTGAAGATGATAAGTATTTACAGAATGGTCAGGTTTGCAGGATGCAACATGCATGTAAAAACCTAAGATGCAATAAACATACAAAAAGAGTCAGCTCACTAGTAATCAAGAGAAATGCAAAATAAAATAATGAGAAACCATTTCACAACCATCAGACTGGCAAAGGTTTCAAGTCTCTTATTAAGTGGTGAAAGGCAATGTAGAAACAAGCTGTTGATGATGAAATACAACCAGAACGAACCAGTAGTAGAGTAGAAAATATGTACGCTCCAACCCAGAGCTTCCGCTTCTAGATATATACCATAGAGAGATACACACTGGGGCTACAGAAGTAATATATAGTAATATATGACATGGAAATTGCCTATTATAAAAAGTTTAAACAGACCAAAAAAAAAAAAGGCAAAAAATTAGGAAACGGCCAAATGTCTACCAACAGGGGAATGGATAAACTTGCATAGTCATACAAAAGAACACAATTCAGCAGTTGAAGAATCAAAGCTACAAATATACCCAAAAGCTGCCCCCCCTTGCAAAAAAATAAAAATAAAAAATAAAAACCCACCCCATAGTTTAATTTTTTCTCACAGAGCTGCAAAAGCATACATGAAGCGTAGTATTTACATAAGTTTTAAAAGCACATCAAGGCAATACATATGATTAAGTAGCTAAAAGTATGGAACTACCAATGAATATCAATTTCAGGTGACTACTGTGAACTTTACCTGAGCCCTGTGTTCTCGGAAAGCAGTGATGGTTAATCCACCCCATGTGTTTTGTGTTCTGGGAAACAGGTAACTGCAAAGAACTGGCCTGTTGCATATTTTCAGATAAGGCAATCAGGAATGCTCTCCTAATTGCAACAGCCTGAATAAAATCATCTCCTTACCAACCAGGATATTATTATGTCTTTGACGCAGGAATAGTTATAACTCTGGGGAGGGAAGAGAATAGGATGAGGAAGACGATGCATGTTTAGCTGTAATGGCAACATAAAAACCTGAAATACGGCAATAAGACAGCCCTTTTTTTTCCTGCACAAAAGGATCTGTGATTCTGTGTACTTTTCTGCTTAAAATGTTTCAAAATTATTATTTTAAAGCTTGGAGTTGGAAAAGGTGATTTGTCTCAAGTCAATTAATCATTTACAATCTGCTTTCTCATATGTTAAATAGGCATGTGAATACATGCCCAACCTATTTCACTGGGTTGTAGGGTCTTTGCTAATCACCAAGTATTAGAATACTTGAATACTGTGCCAGTTAGTTCAGTCTGTGAGACCACAGTTCATATACAGTTCATATTAGGATAATGTTAAGGGTTAGATTACTGTGCAAACCTTTTAACTCTACTTTGGGGGCAAGACTACACACTCTTACTTTCCAAGAAGCTATATATATCTATGCTGTAAAGAAACTCTTTGGTTACAAGAGGAGCTAGGCAAGTCTAGGTGTGATGTCTCAATCCATATCCAGTAGAACTACTGAGCAAATAACTCTAGTAACTTGATGGTGGGCTACTAAACAATCTCTATACAAGGAGGCTGGCACACCCAATACGCACACACACACAGTTTTGTTTGGGGTCTGTAATTGTGGTTCATGTGGACGCAGACATTGTTTGTTTTTTGTTGGGGGAGGGGGTTAACACTATAAAGTGAGACATCTGAAAACATCTAATCTCATCCTCAAGTGCCCAGTTGTTTTCAAACCGCTTTATTTCAGGTGCTTCTCGAAGACTTGGTGAGTACAAGGAAGTGATTCTGCTAATTTAGAACAAACCCATCGGTAGTTAAAATTTAATCTTAAAAGAAACTTGGAACCAAGCATCCAACCAAAAGAGCCAAAAGAAAAGTGCTAGACTCCGGGATAATACCCACAATATTCTCTAATCACCGGACTAAACAAAGATGCTCCTGCGCTCCTAAGGCTAAAAACAAAAATAACCTTTAAAAATGGGGGGTCTATATTCTGAACTCCAAAGGTAACTTGTAAGGTCTTCTTGATCTCCCTAAAGCCAACAATTTTGAAACGTATTTGGAAACCGCTCATCTCTAATTTTTGTTTCTCCCACTTCTCACAAGAACAAGCAAATATAACAGACTCCTCCTTCCTTGCATTTAGTTACACTTTAAGCATTTAACTTAAGCACTTAACTAAAGGTAAAATGTTTGGTCTCTTATTTTCAAACAGAAAAATAAAGTCTGTATTAGACACTCAATAAAAAAGTATAATGTCAAATCAGAAGTCTCTACAGCAGACGCCAGTCAGCTTCAAATCACTTTTAGAGTGACTGGTCTTAAACGTACCGTAACTTATAAGCCCCTAGATTAAAAGTCTTTTAGTATAAAGTAGCATATACATTTAAAATATTATTAAATTTTTAATAATTAAATATTAGACTTAAGATACTGATACTTTGTAGCTTACAGCATTAAACCAAAGAAAAACCAAAAACTGAACCGTATCAAATCCCTATTACATACATACCTACAGTCATCAAGAAAGTACCGGTTAATCTTTTCTTTTTACTAAGGGGCCGCCTGCATTTCATGAAAGTTGCAATAACTTAAGAAAACCAAAACTGTTACACAGTGAAAACAGTTTGTATGCAGATAAGCTGGTACCAACCGCTTCTAGACAGACAGATGCAATTAGAATGTAATATTTCTAGCAAAGTCTGGTAAGGCTATGCCTGCAAATCATTGACCAAAAATGGTAACAGTGTGTGCAGACTAAAGAAAATGACAAAATGTTCCATCTGATAGTTCAGTTGAGGATACGTTTGTTTTTAAATAGCTAATTAGAGGGACACAATGTAAAGGGGGAAAATACGTAAATTAAGCAAAATGTCCATCATATAGAATATACTAATGAGCACGTGTTTACTTTTTGGTGACTCTAGTATTTTAATGGTTTTTAAAGCTCTTAAATTTGCTTGTATCAGCATCCCAGCATCATGCCCACACCCTGAGCACCAAGTTCTGGCAGAGTCCAACTGTCTACAGGTCAGAAAAAAAATTCTAACCATACACGGACAGATCGGGCAGGGAAGGGTTAAAAGAGACCCTGCCAAGCTTGACAAGCACGACCAGAGTGCTGCTGGAAGCCGACTGCCAGATAAAAAGAAAAAAAAAAACAAAGAGGCTGCAAGGCCACCCCGTTCTAAATCATGCCAGTATCCTGCTCGTTAGCGATCATTCCGTGCTCTAGGGCTGTTCCATAAAAGCTTTAGCTTCCTTATTGAGATGGACAGACCTCAAGGGCTGGAACGCGCACAAGTCGCCGAGCGCCTCAGCCCTAGCTCTGGAGAACTAAACTCACGCCAACAAGGACGGTCGCCGGATTCCGACGCCCCCCGCCTCCCACTTCTCAGCCGCGGTGTGCAGCCCCCCGGATGGATTTCACAGAGCGGGTGGGGGCGCTCGACCCCGGCCAGTTGTTGCAAGGCCCGGTCTGGAGGCACCGCAGAGGCCACGCTCAGGGCGGCGGCCTCGCCCCAGCTGGGAGCTGCGCAGCGGCCGCGGATCCGCCCAGGGGCGCCAGGGCCCAGCCAGGATGGCTGGCGACGGAGTCCCGGAGACCGCCCCCCCCAGCCGGGCCGGGTCCCTCCCGGGCCTGGGGCACGGCTCACCCCCTTATCCCCGATTCCGCGGCGCCCCCGAGACCCGCTGCTCCCGGCCGCCTCAGCCCACGCCTCGGCCTCCCTCCCACTCACCATCTTCGCCGCGGCGGTCGCAGGGACGCGGGGTTGGGAGCTGGCGGGCAGCGAGTCTGCAGAGCGTCTTCTTCACAGCCGCCGGACCGAGCGCTGAGCTGACGCGGCGGCGCGAGCCTACCCCGGGGCGGGCGCACCTCGGGACGGAACGCGGCTGCGCACGTCACGCACCTCCCGCCGTTGCTACGCAACCAGCCGGTCCGGCAACGCCCCGCCCGGCGGCTATCCAGACTACCGGAGGGGAACTTCCCTCACCTGGTTCCGGCTGCGGGGCGGGGTCTCCCTCACTAGAAAGTGTTTAGGAATGAGGGTACGTGCTTTCTCGTCTGCAGGGGACTAGAAGGCGGACTAGGCTGGCTCCTGCTGGCGAGGGGCGGGCAAAAGATGATGGGGGAGGGGTGGCCTTGCTTAGCCTCCTTGGGCGGGGCTCCCTGACGCTCCACCCACTGTGCAGGCACGGCTCGCGCGGGGGGAGGCAGCCACCTGGCCAGGTGTTCTTGCCGCTGGGGGCGGGGCGGGGCCGGGGAGGGGAAAAGGAGGGAGAGCTGGGGGAGAGGAGGACAGAGCGTGGGAAGCAGGGGGATTTGGCGGGGAGGGGCGAAGGGCACATACTTGGGGGAGGAGGGGATGGAGAGGGGAGGGAAGAGGTGAGGGAGAGGGGACAGAGTGGGGAGAGGCGGGGGATGTGGGGGGAGGGGGCGAGGGGCACTTAGTGGAGGGGTGATGGGGGAGGGAAGGGGAGAGGTGAGGGAGTGGACAGAGTTGGGGGAGGAGCGGGATAAGGGAGAGGTGAGAGACAGGGACACAGAGTGGTGGAAGGAGAGGGATGTTGGGGGTGTGGGGGGGTAGGGCCCGAGGACGGGGGACGCGCTGGGGGAGGACCCGCGGGAGCGGAGTCGCGGGCCGCGGCGGCGGGGACGCCTCCCGCATTTTTTACCTACTTTGGTGCGATTCCCGCCGCCCTCCCCTGATTGGCCCAGCCTGGCTTGTCCTGCCCTCGCGTGAGGGGAAAAAAAATCTGCACATTTTTCCTCCTTCCCGAGGCGACCGTGGCCATGCAGAGTGCTCTGTGAGTCACCGTTAATTTCAGGTCTGGAAAAACAAGGAAGATTTATTTATCTTTGGGAACTGCCGGGGAAGGAGGCCGGCGGCGCGCAGGGGTGTGGCTGGGAAAGGCCGCGCTGTCCCGGGATGGTGGCGCCAGCCCCGCCGCTCAGTTCTCCGGGTTTTTAATTTGGAATTGTGTTTTTCTAATGGGCGGTTGCGTCGGAAACACGGTTTTCAGAGGGCCGAGATGAATCCCAGCGTTTTTGCTGCGGGTGTTTTTGTGGGAAATAAAGGGAACAGAGAGAATTTTATAAATTAATTTAGGTTACCGAGAACATCATGGCCTCGACCAAAACTATTTTAATTCTCCAAATATGAGGCTTTTGGACAAGATGGTCAGTATTTTTTTCTGGCACTATATAAAATCTAGGTTGTATGTGGCTTTTGTTCTGCCCCGCTCAACATAGAAACCCATTTCTCATTACCCTCGTTCTTTTTAAAAAGGACAGTAAGCAAGTTGTGCAGTTTTAAGCCTTTACCACCTGAGACATGATTTTTGGCGGGCTAGAGCAGTGGTTCTTAACTTTAGCATGCATCAGAATCACCTGGAAAAATTGTTCAAAGCTAGATTTGTGTGCCCCATCCCCAAGGTTCCCTCACTACTTCTAAGGAGATGCCTGAGAATGTGCCTTTCTAACAACTCCTAGGTGATGCTGAAGATGCCCATCCAAGGCCACACTCCTGAGCTGAGAAGGAACCCCCCTGTATCCTACTGCAGCTGGAACCCTCTGCTTTTCTGTTTGCATAGGACCCTGTGGCCTCTACACTTCTTAATATTCAGACTTCCTTTCTAGTCCAAAAGTGAATGGTGCTCATTTAAGGATACATGCCTGCCTGCCTGCTCCAGCCTCTCCTGCATTTCGTCCTCCACTCTGCCACCAGAGTTATGTCCAAACATAAGACTGGTCTTGTCACATTCTTGCTTAAAATTTTCTGTGGCTTCCTCCATAACCCTCAGCGGGTCAGTGTGGCCCTTCTGCCTCTGGCCTCAGCCTACTTTTTCTGCCCTATGTCCCATATCTTCCTAAGTGCCCACTGCCCCTCCCAGACGAAACTTCTTATAACAGAACACCTCTTACTAGTTCTAACTACCTTGATCATGGGCCTGCTTATTTTTCAGCCTGGAATGTTCCTACCACCCCTCACATCTGAAGACTTCTCTTACCACTTCCCAAGGATCAATAGTAGTTGCTTCTTTTTTTTTTTAACTTCCTGCCCCCCACCCCTTCCAACTCCTTCACCCCCGTAGTTCCTTCTATAATCCCAGAGTTCATCACTTCTCAAACCTTTTTTTTGTTTTGAGACTGAGTTTCACTCTTGTTGCCCAGGCTGGAGTGCAATGGTGCGATCTCGGCTCACTGCAACCTCCGCCTCTGGGATTCAAGCAATTCCCCTGCCTCAGCCTCCTGAGTAGCTGGGATTACAGGCATGTGCCACCACACCCAGCTAATTTTGTATTTTTAGTAGAGATGGGGTTTCTCCGTGTTGGTCAGGCTGGTCTGGAACTCCCGACCTCGGGTGATCCGGCCACCTTGGCCTCCTGAAGTGCTGAGATCTACAGGCGTGAGACACTGAGCATGGCCACTTCTCAAATCTTAATAAAGATCCAAGTCACCTGGGATCCTTGTTAAAATGCAGATTCCAGAGTTGAGGGGTGGAGTCTTAGATGACCCCAGGAAATGCAGATGCTATACTTTGAGTTTGGAGGTTTTATGGTTTTTCCCTACAATTACTGTAGCTCTGTAATTACTTATGTGCATTTGCCATTACTACCAGATTACGCTGGGAGTTCCTTGAGGTCATGGGATATTTAAGATGCATATGTGTGAACTTGGCATAGCCCCTGATACATAGTAGGTGTTTAATAAATGTTCAGTAAGTGAACAAGTATCTGAAGATGTTTTACAATTTATCAAGCTTCTGTATCAGTTTATCACAACTTAAGATGAGCCCCCATTTTTTTTAGTTCCCACTGAACTTCAGCCTCTGCATTTAACACCCAGGTTTTCTAGATAGTGACATTCCTCCTCTCCACAAAGAGGGAAACAGTTTTTCATACAATGCTATAGACTAATAAATATTTATGCCCTCCAGAAGTTGAAAGGTAATCCTCAATGTGAAGGTATTTGAAGTTGGGGCCTTTGGACCATGATTAGGCCATGAGGGCAGAGCCCCCTTTAATAGGATTAGTGCCCTTATAAAAGAGGTCCTAGGCCGGGTGCGGTGGCTCACACCTGTAATCCCAGCACTTTGGAGGGCCAAGGCAGGTGGATCACGAGGTCAGGAGTTCAAAACCAGCCTGGCCCAGATGGTGAAACCCCGTCTGTACTAAAAGTACAAAAATTAGCCAGGAGTGGTGGCGGGCACCTGTAATCCCAGCTACTCAGGAGGCTGAGGCAGGGAATTGCTTGAACCTGGGAGGCAGAGGTAGCAGTGAGCTGAGATTGCGCCACTGACATCCTGAGCGACATAGCGAGACCATCTCAAAAAAAAAAAGAGGTCCTAGGCTGCTGCTTGCTGCTTCCACCATTGTGAGAACACAGCAAAAAGGTTTATCTATGAACCAGGAAGTGGGCTCTCACCATACACTGCTGGCGACTTGATTTTGGACTTCACAGCCTCCAGAACTATGAGAAATAAATTGCTGTTGTCTGTAAGCCACCCAGTTTATGGTATTCTGCTATAGCAGTCCGAACAGACTAAGACACATAAGGTCTCTCCTTAAATATGAGATTGGTATATTTCATTTTTCATTTAGAAAACATTTTGCATACTTAATCTGTGAACATATAGGCACTTTCATTTAAAACCATTAATATATTGATGTAAGTGGCAGAGAAGAAGAAATGATACATTAACGAGGAGCCTGAAGAGAGATGTGTATTAATAGATAGGCTGGGGAAAGCTCCTTTGCTGGGAGACATAACACTGTCAATATATAGCATAGAAAAAAACTTTAATTTCTCTCCTCCCTCTCCACAAATTCACCTATTTCCTATCTCCTATCCCTATTTTGTCAGTAGTCTTTTTTTTTTTTTTTTTTTTTTAATGGAGTCTTGCTGTGTCACCCAGGCTGGAGTGCAGTGACAGGATATCAGCTCACTGCCACCTCCACCTCCTGAGTTCAAGTGATTCTCTTGCGTCAGCCTCCCGAGTAGCTGGGATTACAGGCACCCGTCAGCATGCCCAACTAATTTTGTACTTTTAATAGAGACGGGGTTTCACCATGTTGGCCAGTCTGGTCTCGAGCTCCTAACCTCAGGTGATCCGCCCGCCTCGGCCTCCCATAGTGCTGGGATTACAGGCACCCGCCACCATGCCCGGCCATCAGTAGTCTTTCTTAAAAATAACTTCATCCTCTAAGACACGTGTGTAGTTTTATTGTAAAAGATTCAAACAATACAACAAAGGAAAAACCCGTTGAGCACCTTCTCTCCTTTCCCATAATCCTAGTCCTCTCCTTAGAGGTAACCACTGATGTCAGTTTGGGTTATGGACTAACAGAAATACACCTTGGGCATATGTTTTGTGTTTTGTTTTGTTTTTATTGGTGTTCTGGGTAATGGTTTTATGTTGGGTATGTAGCATCTTGTAACTTGCTTTTCTGCATTTAATGATTGTCCTGGCAATCTTGCCATATCAGTAAATCATTTCTTATAATTGCGGCAAGGTGTGACTGTTCATTCATTTAACTTTTCCCCTACTGATGGGCATTTAGGTTATTTCCAATCCTTTGCTTTCACAAACAATGCTTCAGTGAACAGCTTTGGGACTGCCTTCTTTGCATACATGAACTGGTAGACCTCTCAGAAAATTCCTCCCATAAAATTACTAAGTCAAAAGGAATGCATAAATTTTATTTTACTAATTACATACTGCCAGATAGCCTTCTAAAAAGGATATACCAATTTATATCCCTCCTACAGTAGTTGAGAATATCTGCTTAGTCTCCACTGACAGTTTATTAAAAGTTTGAGGAATTTTAGAACAGGCAAAACTATAGTGAAAAAAATCAGAATAGTTGTTAAATAGGGTGGGAGTGGAGATTGACTACAGACGGGCCTGACAGAATTTTCAGGGGTGATCGTCATTTTTTTTTTTAATTTGTTAGGGGTTCAAGTTACATGGGTATATAGGAGGCAGAGGGTGCAGTGAGCCAAGATCACACCACTGCACTGCAGCCTGGGCAGCAGAGTGAGACTATCTCAACAACAACAACAACAAGTTACATGGGTATATACATTTGTCAAAACTTAAGATTTGTGCATTTTGCCGGGCACGGTGGCTCACACCTGTAATCCCAGCACTTTGGGAGGCCGAGATGGGCGGATCACCTAAGGTCAGGAGTTCGGGATCAGCCTGACTAACGTGGTGAAACCCCGTCTCTACTAAAAATACAAAAATTAGCTGGGCGCGGTGGTGGGCGCCTGTAATCCCAGCTACTTAAGAGGCTGAGGCAGGAGAATCGCTTGATCCACGGAGGCGGAGGTTGCCGTGAGCCTAGATCACGCCACTGCACTCTAGGGTGACAGAGCAAGACTCTTTCTCAATAAAAAAAAAAAAAAAAAAGACCAGGCACGGTGGCTCACGCCTGTAATCCCAGCACTTTGGGAGGCCAAGGCAGGCGGATCATGAGGTCAAGAGATCAAGACCATCCTGGCTAACATGGTGAAACCCCGTCTCTACTAAAAATACCAAAAATTAGCCGGGCGTGGTGGTGGGTGCCTGTAGTGCCAGCTACTCAGAAGGCTGAGGCAGGAGAATAGCGTGAACCTGGGAAGCGGAGCTTGCAGTGAGTGGAGATCGTGCCACTGCACTCTAGCCTGGGCGACAGAGCGAGACTCCATCTCAAAAAAAAAAAAAAAAAAGAAGCAGTAGCAGCAGTAGTTTAAATGAATCAAAGAAGTAGTAGTTTAGTAAGGGTTGTGTTTGGTTATAAGTAACAAAGACAAAATAGTGGCTTAAGGCTTTATTACATTTGTGTGTATGTGTACATGGTTTACTTCACACATAAAAGAAGTACAGAGGCAAACAATTCAGATTTGTTATATTGACTTGGTGGTGGTAAAAACCCAATTTCTTTCTTTTTTTTTTTTTTTTTTAGCCAGGGTCTCACTCTCACCCAGGCTGGAGTGCAGTTGTACAAACACGGCTCATTGCAGCCTTGACCTCCTGGGCTCAAGCAGTCCTCCAGTCTTGAGTAGCTGGGACCACAAGCTCACACCACCACCACGCCCAGCTAATTTGTGTGTGTGTGTGTCTGTGTATGTAAAGACAGAGTCTTGCCACGTTGCCCAGCCTGGTCTGGAACTCTTGGACTCAAATGATCCTCTTGCCTCCGCCTCCCAAAACATTGGAATTACAGGCATGAGCCACCACACCTGGCCCCAGTTTCTATACTGTTGCTTTGTTGTGCATAGATTGTCTTCCTAAGGTTACCTCATAGTCCAGGATGACTGCTAGAATACCAGCTATTACTTCCACATTTTAGGCAGTAAGAAGGAGGAAAAAAAGATAAAGAAGGGCATCCTTTTTTTTTTTTTTTTTTGAGGCAGAGTCTCACTCTATCACCCAGGCTGGAGTACAGTGGCACGATCACAGCTCACTTCAGCCTCAACCTCCCAGGCTCAAGCAATCTTCCCACCTCAGCCTCTCAAGTAGCTAGGACCACAGGCGCACACCACTGCACCCAGCTAATTTTTAAATGTTTTGTGTGTGGAAACAAGATCTCCCTATGTTGCCCAGCATAAGCATCCCCTTTTTTATAGAAAGATCCCAGAAACTGGCGGGGGGCGGGGGATGACTCACACCTATCATTCCAGCACTTTGGGAGGCTGAGGAGGGTAGATCACCTGAGGTCAGAAGTTCAAGACCAGCCTGTCCAACATGGTGAAACTCTGTCTCTAGTAAAAATACAAAAATAAGCCAGGCATGTGCCTGTAGTCCTAGCTACTCAGGAGGCTGAGGCAGGAGAATTGCTTGACCTGGGAGGCAACAGAACGAGACTCTGTCAGAGAGAGAGAGAAAGAGAGAGAGAAGGGTTCCAGAGGAAGGGAGGGAAGGAAGGAAGGAAAGAAGGGAGGAAGGGAGGAAAGGGTTCCAGAGGAAGGAAGGGAGGGAGGGAGGGAGGGAGGGAAGGGTTCCAGAGGAAGGAAGGAAGGGAGGGAGGGAGGGAGGGAGGGGTGCCAGAGGGAGGGAGGGAGGGAAGGGTTCCAGAGGGAGGGAGGGAGGGAGGGAGGGAAGGAGGGAAGGGAGGGAGGGAGGGAAGGAAGGAAGGAACGGTTCCAGAGGAAGGAAGGGAGGGAGGGAGGAAGAGAGGGTTCCAGAAACTTATACCATAGAAACTTTTATACCATATTTCTAGACCACATACCCTGTACTATATAGGATTTCTCCTTTTGTCTCATTGACCGGAACTTAGTCATATGGCTGCAAGGGAAGCTGGGAAACACGGTCTGTTCTCTAACTTGCAGTGTGCTCGGCTAAGACATTGTTGTTCCTTTACTAAGGAAGAAGGGGAAAATGGATATTGGGAGATAACCAGTAGTGACTGCCACAGGTAGATATTATCACTGGCCTCATCCCACAGATGGGGTAAGGTGAAGAGACTTTCCTTGGGAGCCCAGAGGAGTACAGGATCTGATCCCAAGCCCTTTACCATCAGGTCACATGACACAGCACCTGTGAGTGAGGCTGAACAAGAGAAATGAGGTGTGTCTTGTTACTTGCTTACCACCACAGATGAGGTTAATTGGCAAAGCAAAAGAAATAGAAGCTGTAGAAAATACATTCTGAACATTCCTTACTGCCCATAGCCTGGTGCTGATGGATCAGACAGCCCCAAGGGCCCTGGCATCTATTTTAGGAAAAGGCTAAATATATTTAAGTATATTCGTGGGAAGGATACAGTACCACATGGTAACATTATTGATTATTAGTCTTTATGCTAGAGTGAAAGTCATATGCCACTATTTTATAACATTAAAGATTGACCAATTATGTATGTTTTTCAGATAATAGCATGCTTCTTGAGTTAAACCATGAGAAACAGAGTATAAAGTGGTACAATTATCTCAACCAGTGGTTCTTAGTCCCTCTTGGGCCATATATATTCCCTTTGGGATTCTTTGTTTGTTTGTTTGAGACAGACTCTCACTCTGTTACCCAGGCTGGAGTGCAGTGGCGCAATCTCGGCTCACTGCAACCTCCGCCTCCTGGGCTCAAGCAATTCTCCTGCCTCAGCCTCCCAAGCAGCTGGGATTACAGGCAGGCACCACCACACCTGGCTAAGTTTTTGTATTTTTTAGTAGAGATGCGGTTTCGCTGTGCTGGCCAGGCTGATCTCAAACTCCTGACCTCGTGACCCGCCTGCCTTGGCCTCCCAAAGTGCTGGGATTACAGGCATGAGCCACCGCTCCCGGCCTGGGATTCTTATAAATCCTCTGGGCGTGGTGGCTCATGCCTGTAATCCCAGCACTTTGAGAGACCAAGGTGGATAGATCACGAGGTCAGGAGTTCGAGACCAGCCTGGCCAATATAGTGAAACCCTGTCTCTACTAAAAATACAAAAAATTAGCCTGATGTGGTAGTGTGCACTTGTAATCCCAGCTACTTGGGAAGCTGAGGCAGGAAAATCGCGTGAACCCAGGAGGCGGAGGTTGCAGTGAGCCGAGATCGCACCATTACACTCCAGCCTGGGTGACAGTGGGAGACTCCGTCTCAAAAACAAAACACACACACACACAAAACAAAACAAAACAAAAAAACACAAAAGTATAAACCCTCTCTCTAGAAAGACGGACATTTGTTTCTACTCACAAAGTTTGGCCTATAATCTTAGGGAGCTCATGAATTGCCCTGAAGCCCATCTAATATGTTAAATATTTCAGGAAAGTTTTTGGGAAATGTTCTAAAAAGCAAATCCAGTGCAAGGATAAATGAACAGTCCCATAGTTCCATAGTTCCTTACATACACATACACACATCGAGGTCACAGTGGGCATCACACCTCTCATCAACACGGAACCTTCCAGAACTTTATAATATAGAGCATTTTATAAAATACGAATGGTCTGAGCAATACATGCAGGACTGCAGCTTGTTTTTATTCATTCGTTCAGCACTATATCCTGGGGATCTCTCCAAGTTGTCTTCAATTTTTCATAAGCATGATACATTCTTTTTTTTTTTTTTTGGAGGCAGAGTCTCGCTCTGTTGCCCAGGCTAGAGTGCAGTGGTGCGATCTTGGCTCACTGCAACCTCTACCTCCCGGGTAGAAGCGATTCTCCTGCCTCAGCCTCTCAAGCAGCTGGGATTACAGGCACCTGCCACCGTGCCCGGCTAATTTTTTTGTATTTTTAGTACAGACGGGGGCATTTCATTGTGTTAGCCAGGATGGCTTCTATCTCCTCACCTCATGGTCCGCCTGCCTTGGCCTCCCAAAGTGCTGGGATTACAGGCATGAGCCACCGCTCCAGCCTCCATGATACATTCTTTTTACACTTCTGATCTGGTTGTTGTACTTCCGGAGAAAGAAAAATGAACCACAAAATATTCAGAAAGAGGCAAACAAGGAAATGGAGTATTTTTTTAAAGATGAAATGAGTTCAGACTCTTCAGCATGTAGGATTGAGTGTAATCACAAGTCATAAAATCATGAAGGATAGGAATGAAAAGACTAGAAATTTCGCTCTAAACCTTAACATGTAAAAACAAGAGAGCTTTTCTAAAAGCTCAGAATAATTCACTTTAGAAACAATGAAAGGACTGGTTCACATGGTGGTTAAGAAAGGGAGGAAAGTGACAGTCAGAGGAGGAAAAAGCATGTCACAGACAGCAATGGGCTGGTCGTGGCAAGCTCTCTGGTTGGGACTCATTTTTCCCCAGCTCATCCCATTATTCTCTGCAGACTTCTGCCTCACCCACTGCTACTGCAAGGCAGGAAAAACTCAGAACCAGTAAAGGGCCCACCCCAGAGGCTGCCAGGTAATGTCAGGGCAGTGCTGAAGCCCTGCTGGGATATGGAGGTGATACCAACACATGCAGGTGGACATCTTATTTATATTCACAATGGGAAGCCACTGTCAAATCTAATTGAACATTTTTTCATTTAGATTTGACGGATGTTTCCTGAAGTCCTACTGTGTGCCAGCTGTGGCCGTGTTAGCTACCAGGAATGTGAAGATGAATAAGGAGATCACAAGTGAAAACAGAAATGCCAAGATAAACTTGGCCCAGGTTCCCCTGGGAATTCTCAGGATCCTACCTGGTGCAACAGATCACACCTGGGAGATGTTACTGGATCTTTGATGAGTGGAGCATCCACAGAGGAAGGAAGTGAGTGTTTGTTAATGACATCATTCCTCACTTATGTTGGCGAATATGAATATAGAAGAGATGGCTAGAGAGTTTATTCAAAGTTGGATATTTGGAGGAAGAGCATGCCTGATGTTCCTACCAAAAAAAAATTAGACCCTATGGACCAAGATACATAAGATAGATGTAGATATGTAATGGGTTTCCTTTTTGTTTTTTTATTTTTTTGGGATCTGCTCTGGCTTACTTCCTAATTTTCCTGTCTTCTTGGGGGTAGGAGGAGGGATGTCAAATGATGGTTCAGCCAAAGAAAGCCAGCTCTTCCTGATGAGGGAACTCTGAGTTGTATTCAAGGAAAACAAACACCAAAAACAGATAGCCAAAGGCCAATGGTCATGATTTGAAATTTGAGTGCCTTTTACTGTAACTGTTTTGCTCCAGTATTTCCATTACCAGTCCTTCGGTGAGGTCTTCAACTCTAGATCAGAGTTCCCCAACATTTTTGGCATCAGGGACTGGTTTTGTGGAAGACAATATTTCCACAGACGGGCGGCAGGGGGATGGTGGGGGCGCGGTGGTTTCAGGATGAAACTGTTCCATGTCAGATCATCTGGCATTAGATTCTTACAAGGAGCGTGCAACCTAGATCCATTGCATGAGCAGTTCACAATAGGGTTCCCAGTCCTGTGAGAATCTAATGCCACCACTGATCTGACAGGAGGTGGAGCTCAGGTGGTCATGCTCACTCGCCGAATTCCTAACAGGCCATGGACCAATACTGGTTTACTGGTTCACCTGTAAACTCAAGATGTTGACTAATTTGACACCTTTAGTTTAGAGCTCTAAAAGGTGATGCTTGAACTCCACAGAAGAGATACTGAGTGCCTGGCACAGTCTTAGCAATTTGTGAAGTATCCTGTTCTAGTAATACTAAGGCAGGCTCTTAAATTTTGATTTATAAACTCTAGGCCTTGGGCTCTAGACAAAACAGGGCTCTAGAGGGTTGTTTTTTTGTTTTGTTTTGTTTTGTTTTGTTTTAATGGCAAAAGCAATAAGTTGCTGTAGTTTTCTAGATCGTAGACTTAATGTGGTTCTCCCAACTATCCATGTCTGTGGAAAGGGAGCTGATTGACACAAAGGGAGCAAACAGCATTAGCTTCAACATCCTTACTTGTAAATGAGGCAAACACGTCACATCTTGCAATTGGTCCTGCTTTTTTTTTTCTTTTTCTTTTTCTTTACTTTTCTTTTTGGAAGTGGGAGTGGAGGTGAGTGGTCACTAAATTCAGGCCCAGTCATTAAGAGGTGGTCCCCTAGTAAAAATTTCCACGCTGGAGGTGGAAGGAATTGCTTGCTCATTTTTATTCTGTATCCTGTGGAAAGCCTTCCCTCCCACCCCTTGAGCCAGTGAGTCACTTCCTTTCTGCAAACCTCTAAAGCTTCCTTTCTCAGCCCAGACCTGGCCCTCTGGAGAGGGTTTTGGAGTCCTGGGCAGGCAGGGCACCTCAGGCAGCAGGCAGCACACCTTGGATGTGAGCTGAATGGTTTTTGAAATTTCAGAGAAGCAGCCTCCACGCAGGAGAAAGTATATAAGTGTTCTGATAAATGTCAAGTTTTGGATTCTAGGTTCAGCATTTTTTTCTTTTTACTTTAAACAACTCTAGGAAAGAAACACCCATAGACGGTACAGCAAGAGGGTTGCAGGTTTGTTTTATGACTCATGGAAATTTCTAAAATGATAAATATTGGCTCAACAGTAGTCTGACATAAGACGCACTCAACTAGAGCACCATGGTTACAAGAAACAAGAAGTGCATATTCGGTAAATAAAGTGTGGCTCCACTTCCAAAAGCTTTCAGAGAAAAAAGAGCAGCGTGCAAGGCCTGGATTCTTGAGTTTCCCTTCTTGAATGGTCATTTGTTTTTCCCAAGACCAGAAACTTCCCTGAGATGACTGCAGTGTCTTCCCAGCCAGGAAGCCATTTTAAATGGTTTGGGTGCTATACTTTATTCAGTCCAGAGTCTTTTTGACTAATATAATGAAAAAATTTTACCCATCATAAAAATTAATGAGGTTGAAAAGATAAGTATTTTTCTCCTCAAAAAAAAAAAAAAGGAAAATAAATATTTTTCTTGCTGAGTAAAAATCCCCCATCTTTGTGTGTATAAGATGCTAGGCATCTTGGAGAGATGTAAGGAATCTGGAATATCAACTTTTCAGATGAAATTTAGAGAATGTGAGCCACGAATAATGGCTGCGGTCCTCCTGAGTCGAGTTTTTATTTCTTATGAAACAAACTCAGCATTACTTTAACTTCTCATCAGCTGATTTTAGTTTCTAAAGAAAATATAATAGACTAAAATTCATACCCAATGAAAAGGCCATTGTATCCACTTACTGACAGCTGGGAGTGAGCAACTCAGATCTGCCTTTCAGCTGGGTTTTCCTGCATAACAGGTTTATTAACAGAGCAGCGTGACTCACAAGCAGTGTTCTTTAGAATCACCCCCCTCCCCCAACACATACACTGGAACCACGATAAACACTTGGTAAGGAGGATCTATCACAAAATAAACTGAGGAAAGACTCAAGCTACAATTCTATGCTTCAAATAAAACAGCAAGAGAGACTTTTAGGCACATGAAGGCCCCAGGCAAGAGACCTGGAAGAAGGCACCAAATCTGAAAAGGTGATTCAGTGAGTCTGCTGGGTTGACCCTCCTGCAACCACTCATGGACATATGGACTTCCCTTGAGCCAGGAGGGCCCAGGACTGAGTTACTAGAATACGTTGTAGGGGACATAGAGGGCAGAGAAAGCTAAAGCCATTCTGTAAGCTTCTGCAGAGAAGACCCCTTGAGGTAGGGGAGAGATGAGGTGCCCCGCATGGTCTGCAACACCAGTGCAGGTGGGAAAGAATATGCAATGAGGTGCTGCATCCAAAGGCCCTTTGACCCAGCTGCTGGGAAACGTATCTCAAATTTCTCCAAAGAGAAACTGCGAGGGCCAGATTATTCAGAGAGATTGACGTGGGACCTGGTATCAATGCTGCAGAAACAGACTTCTCCTTTGCACAGCCTGGCCCTCTGTATTTGCCCTCCATTTGCTTTTCCACTCATCTTATATTAATCAGCATTGCAACAGGAGGGAGCTCTCCCCACCAACGAGGCAGTGGCAGGAGTGTCTCTGCAGGTAGCCAAGGTGATGCTGGCAGCCAGGGAGGCAGCAGTTGGGATAGCTCTGGCAAGAACACCTCGCTGGCTGCCAGGGAGAGAGCCTGGGCCCTGGGCCAGGACACGGATGGGCCTGGATCATTCTGCTGGTTGAGCCAAACACCATTAAAAATAATTTCAGAATGGAAACCACTTTGGTACATTTTTTCTGGCTACTAAAAAATACAGATTTATCAGGAGAAAAAATGCTGAAAATGTCTAAGAAAGAAAATAAATGTTCCCTATTAATTTTCCTGCCACATATTTATATAATAATAAAGAAGTCATTTAAAAATTTAATTATATAAATTATCTTGGAATGTCTTCTTATTAAAACAAAAACTCTGTGTAGAAAAATGTCACCTTCACTCCCCTGCAATTCTTTCCCTCCTCACCAAATTTAAGCTCTACTATTGGTTTCAAATGTACAGAACAAAGTCTGTCCTTCCAGGTTTTGCTTATTTACACACACATGCTAGATAGATAGATCAATAGATATTAATAGATAGTTTTGTGTTCCTGTGATTTTTTTTTTTTTTTAAATTTTTTCTTTCTGGAGACAGGCTCTCACTCTGTCACCCAAGCTGGAGTGCAGTGGTGTGATCATAACTCACTGCATCCTCAAACTCCTAGGTTCAAGAGATTCTCCCACCTCAGCCTCCCAAGTAACTGGGACTATAGGCACACACCGCCATGCCCAGCTAACTTTCGCATTTTTTTGTAGAGTCTTGCTGTGTTGCCCAGGCTGGTCTCAAACTCCTGGGTTCAAGCAATCCTCCCGCCTCGGCCTCCCAAAGTGCTGGGATTACAGGCATGAACCACTGCACCCAGCTGATTATTGCATTTTAAATTTTGCTTAAGAAAGCCTTTCTACCACCAAGATTTCATCTGGGATTAGTTTTATATATTGTGAGATACTTAACTTTATTTTTTCTCAAAAACGTATCCATTTTCCCCAAAACTTTTTGTCTAACTAGCCTATCCTTTCCCATGGGTATAAAATGTCATTTTTGCCATCTGTTCCATTCCCATGAAGAAAGGACCAACATGGGTCTATTGCTTGCTCTATTCTTTTCACTGATTTCTTCGTTCTTATACAAATATCACCTTTTTCATTACTCTGGCTTTATTGTATATTTTAAATATTTGATGGGCCCTTGTTCTTCTTGTAAAAATTGTCCTTAGTTATCCTTATACATGTTCTCTTTCATATGAATTTTGCAATCTTCTTGTGAAGTTCTATTTAAAAATCTTGGTGGTATTTGATTGGTATTGCACTGTTTTTAATCATCAATTTGTGGGAATCCATTATCTTTACAATATTGATTCTTTTCGCTGGTGAACATGACATGTTTCTGTAATTATTGTTGTTTTGCTTGTTTATTTTATTTTATTTTTGAGACAGGGTTCTGTCTCGTCTGTTGCCCAGGCTGGAGTGCAGTGGCACCATCTCAGCTCACTGCAACCTCTGCCTCCCAGGTTCAAGCGATTCTCATGCCTCAGCCTCCCAAGTAGCTGGGATTACTGGGGTGGGCCACCATGCCTGGCTAATTTTTCTATTTTTAGTAGAGACAGGGCTTCACAATGTTGGTCAGGCTGGTCTCCAACTCCTGACCTCAGGTGATCTGCCCGCCTCGGCCGCCTACAGTGCTGCGATTACAGGCATGAACCATGACCGGCCATGTTTTTGTAATTGTTTAGGCATTCCTTTGTGACTCTCAGTAAAACTTTATACTGTGTTTGTTTTGTTTGTTTGTTTTTTTTTTTAGACAGTATCTCACTCTGTCACCCAGGCTGGAGCACAACGGCATGAACACAGTTCACTGCAGCCTCAAGTGATCCTCCTGCCACAGCCTCTCATGTAGCTGGGACCACAGGCGTGCACCACCATGCCTGGCTAATTTGTTTTATTTTTTGTAGAGACAGGGTCTCACTTTGTTGTTGCCCAGGCTGGTTCCGAACTCCTGGGCTAATGTGATTCTCCCACCTCAGCCTCCCAAAGTGCTGGGATTACAGGCATGAGCCACTGCACCTAGTCTACTTTTCTTCATGTAGAGTCTATGCATGGCTTAATTGGATTATTTCAAGGTATTTTGTGATTTTAATTACTTGTATTTTATAATTCATTGTTGTTTATTAAAGATAAACATTTGATTTTTATTAGTCTTATAACCAGTCATCTTACTGAGCCCTCATTCATTCTAATACTTACCCACTTAATTTTCTTAGACGTTTTGAGAATGAGATATATAGAGTTCTGTTTCTTTGTTTCTAATTTTTATAACTAATTTCTAATTCTTGTCATTGCATGGGTTAGGTTTGGAAGCCTAATGCTGACTGGTGGTGATCCTTATCTTGTTCCTGACTTTAGTGGAAAAGCTTCTAATATGCCATCATCTCTTCTGCTTTTTCTGTTAGGCTTCTGGCAGATATCCTTTAATATGTCAAATAAATTTCTTGTCTTATTTTTGTAAGAGCTTTCATCAGTGGTGGGTATTTAGTTTCATTAACTAGGCGTTCCCCTCCTTTAACTTGTTAATGTAGTAAATTATATTAATGGATTTGCTAATGCCAAACCATTGTGGCCTTCTATGATACATTCTGCTTGGGCTTGAGGTGTGTTCTCTGGAACTACTGCTACATATGGTTTATTGGTCATTTACTTAGGATCTTTACATTTATTTTCACAAAGAAGATAGGCCTATGTTTTATTTTGGTTTTGTGTTTGTGATATCCTGGGCCAGTTTTCACCCTAAAATAAAGAATAAATTGGGACTATTTCCTTCTTTGCCTTTTCTCTGAACAAGTTATATAAGGCAAGACTTCCCTGTACCTTAAAGCTTTGATAGTATTGTCCTGAGAAAACAGCTGGTCTTTAGACCTGATCTTAAACATAAATCTAACAAAGTCAGCCTTAAACCAATTTTTGTATTTTCTTTTGTTCTTCTCAAGTTTTCTATTTCTCCAGTCACTTTGGCACTTTGTCTTTTTTTTCTAGAAAATCATGCATTTTGTGTAGATTTTAAATTTGGGGGACATAATAGTGAACATAATAGTTTCTATTCCCTAATTTTCTTTGTGCCAAAGATAATTAAATTGTCACTTCTCTTGTATTTACTCAGACTTGCCGTAAGAAATATATATATATATATATTTATATTTGTATTTTTAGTGGAGACGGGGTTTCACCGTGTTGGCCAGGATGGTCTCGATCTCCTGACCTTGTGATCTGCCCGCCTCGGCCTCCCAAAGTGCTGGGATTACAGGCGTGAGTCACCGTGCCCGGCCCGTGTATATATGTATATTTTTTAACAGGTCTTTTCAAAGATCCCAATTCTAACTGATGTAAGATGAGCTCTCTACTAATAAATCTGAGAGGCCTTGATGATCACCTTATCTAAAGTAGTTTGCCACCCCACTTGCCCCTACTGTCTATCCTCTTTCTGTTCTGTATGATTTTTAAAGCACTTATCAGCAACTGACACATTGTATATTTGTTTAGCTGTTTATTGTCTCTTTACCCCAATAGAATATCTGCTCCATAAGTGTAGGTACTTTGTTTTCTTCATCACTGAATTGCCAGTGAGTTTTTTGAATATCACTTGGAACATAGATGATAAACACTAAATATTTGTTAAAGTTGTTGATTGAAGTAATTGTTCTTTCATTGAGGATTTTTGTTTTTGGTTTTTTGTCTACCCTGTGAATTTTATTCCATAGATTTTAGTTGTTCTTGTTGAATTTGGCATTTCATCCTCATGGTTTCTTCCCCACCACTTTCCTGAATCTGCTTTTACCCACATGACCAAGGAACCTCACATTGCTAAATCCAATGGCCAATTTTTAGTCCTCATCTCATACCACGTAGTCAGTCATGTCTTCTCTTCACTTTGAAACACTTTACTTATTTGATTTCCAGAATCTCACACACTCTTCCTGATTTTCCACCTACCTATCTGGTCCTTTTCAGGCTCCTTTGCTGGTTCCTCCTCACCTCCTGACTGCTGCTCTCCAGAGTCCCCATGCATACTAAGTTCTTAGACTTCTTCTCTTTACTCTCTACACGAATTCCCTTAAGTTCTGATTCAGTTTCATGACTTTAAATATCTTCTCTCTGCTGTTGGTTCCCAAATTTATGTCTATCCTTGACCTCTCTCCAGATTTCTGACTTGTGGATGCAACTGTCTATTCAACACTTGCCCTTGGATGTTTCGTAGACATCTCAACTTCTCATAATTAAAACAGAAATCTTGATATTTTCCCCCAAATCTGCTTCACCTCCAGTCTTCCCCATCTTGTAAATGTCAGTTTCATCCTTCCAGCTTCAGATTTATCCTTGTCTTTTCTCTTTCATATCCCACATCAGTAAATTCTGTTGGTTCTACCCTCAAAATATATCCAGAATTCTATCACCCCTCATTACCTCCATTGCTATCACCCTGGTCTAACTCACCATCACCTCTAAACTGGATTATTGCAATGGTCTCTTGGCTGGTCTCTCTGCTTCTGCTATTCTCAGCACAGCCACGAAAGCCATCTTGTTAAGCTGTAGATCAGTTTACGCCACTTCCTTGCCAAAAATTCTCAAAGGCTTCCCTTTACTCTCACTGTGAAGCCAAATCATTATGGAGGATATGTAGAAATCCTGTGGGATCTGTCCTCTGTTTGCCCTTCCTGACCTCATCTGACCTGCACTCTATCCTCACCTGCTCCACTCTTGCCATGATGGCCTCTGCACCCTTTCTTGAACAAACCAGGCACATCCTATTACATTTATTCTTCCCCATGTTTAGAACGCTCTTTCTTCAAGAATCCAAATGGCTTTCCCATCGCTTCCTTCGGTTCTCTACTCAGATGTAACCTCCTCAGTGAGGTCTTCCCTGACTACTCTGTCTAAAATTACCAGATGCCCCACCATCCTTCGAGTTCCCTTTTCTTTATTTTTCTCTGTAACACTTTTCACCACTTATACTCCATTTTTCACTTGTTTATCTTACTTACTTTCTGTTTTCTCCAATTGAATATAAGCTCCACAAGAACAGGGATCAAGGATTTTTATTTTCTTCTTTTTTTTTCTTTTTGAGATGGAGTCTTGCTGTTGTCTGTCACCCAGGCTGGAGTACAATGGTGTGATCTCGGCTCACTGCAACCTCTGCCTCCCGGTTCAAACAATTCTCCTGCCTCAGCCTCCTGAATAGCCGGGATTACAGGTGCCCACCACCACGCCCAGCTAATGTTTTTGTATTTTTAGTAGAGACGGGGTGGTCAGGCTGGTCTTGAACTCCTGACCTCAGGTGATCCACCCGCCTCGGCCTCTCAAAGTGCTGGGATTACAGGTGTGAGCTATCGCACCCGGCCTTATTTTATTTTTTTCACTTCTGTATTCCAGGGCCAGAAGAGTGTTGGCACAGAGTAGGTTGTCAAAACATATTTGTTGAATAAATAAATGAGTAAGATTGGTGGTATAGATGTACAAGTGATTTCAGGTACAGACATGAAGCTTAAGGGTAGCAGCCATCTGTGAGCTTGAGCACTGATATAGTTTGGATGTTATCCCCTCTAAATTTCAAGTTGAATTGTAATCCCCAACGTTAGAAGAGGGGCCTGGTCGGAGGTGATTGGATTGTGGGTGTGGATCACTCATAAATGGCTTAGCACCATCTCCCTGGTGCTGTCTTTGTGACAGTGAATGAACTCTTGCGAGATCTGGTCATTTAAAAGTGTATGGCACCTCCCCGCCTTCCTCCCACTCTCACCGTGTGACCTGACAGCTCCCCCTTTGCCTTCTACCATGAGTAAAAATTCCCTGAGGTCTCCCCAGAAGCCAAGCAGATGCTGGTGCCATGCTTCCTGTACAGCCTGCAGGACTGTGAGCCAATTAAACCTCTTTTCTTTATAAATTACCCAGTCTAAGGTATTCATAGCAATGCAAGTATGGCCTAATACAGGCGCTAAGCCACATACTAAAGCCAGCAGAGTGAAGAGTTGGAAAGAACCTGGGACCGAAGGCTCCACCATACTCGCCCTGAACTGCCTACCTCTGGACTACATGTCATCATGTCAGGGAAGCAGGAGCATAGGAGAGCCAGAGTGGCACAATTTTAAAATCAACTCCATCTTAAAACTGGCAAGGCACATTTCTTGTCTATCATGACCTGTGGTTATATGATGTTTACAGCTGAGGAAACAGCTTAACAATGCCTGCAAGGATAAACTATGACAGAAAAAATGTCCAGATGTCCTGGTATTGCAAAACAATATATGCTTTTAAAATGATTTTAGTTGGCCGGGTGCAGTGGCTCACGCCTGTAATCCCAGCACTTTGGGAGGCTGAGGTGGGTGGATCACCTGAGGTCAGGAGTTTAAGACCAGCCTAGCCAACATGGTGAAACTAAAAATACAAAAATTAGCCAGGCATGGTGGTGGGCACCTATAATTCCAGCTACTCAGGAGGCTGAGGCAGGAGAATAGCTTCAACCTGGGTGGCAGAGGTTGCAGTGAGCTGAGATGGCGCCATTGCCCTCCAGCCTGGGAGACAAGAGCGAAACTCCATCTCAAAAAAAAAAAAAAAACAAAAAAACAAAAACAGACTGTAGTCATGCTTTAATGTACTTATGCACTAAAATGCCATGAATAGTTTTCTTTAAGTCCACAGACTAATATATTTTGTGACACTGTCAGCCCCCGACAGGTAGATATAGCTTAACTTTTATATAAGTAAGACCCTATATAAGAAAAATTTAAAACAAAGATGAGACATTTCTCCTCTTGCTTTCTGAGGATGCCCTACTCTGTAACTAAGTAGCTTTTAATAAACCTTCTCTTCTCACTATGCTCTGTGACTTACCATGACTTCTTTCCTGCACAATGTCCAAGAACCCACTCTTGGTGTCTGGGTCAGGACCCCTTTTCTGGCAACAATTAGAGAAAAATAACCCTTATGTGGTTAAGCCTGTTGTGTGCATCAAAAGCAGTCCTGAGTGGTACTACCTCATGGCCTGGAAAGGTTGAGAACTATTCTGAGGGTAAATAGAGAAATGGGCTTGGGACAGATCCCCATGGTTTGGATCTATGTCCCCACCCAAATTTCATGTCTAACTGTAATCTCCAGTGTTGCAGAAGGGACCTGGTGAGAGGTGATTGGATCATAAGGGTACATCCTTTATGAGATCCTTTTTTATTTTATTTATTTTTGAGACAGGATCTTGCCCTGTTTCCCAGGCTGGAGTGCAGTGGCACGATCTTGGCTCACTGCAACCTCTGCCCACCGGGTTTAAGCGATTCTCATGCCTCAGCCTCCTGAGTAGCTGGGATTACAGGTGTGTGCCACCACGCCTGGCTAGTTTTTGTATTTTTAGTAGAGACGGGGTTTTACCATGTTTCCCAGGCTGGTCTTGAGTTCCCAACCTCAAGTGATTCACCCTCCTTGGCCTCCCAAAGTGCTGGGATTACAGGCATGAGCCACTGTGCCTGGACCATGAATGGTTTAGCACTATCCCTTTGGTGCTGTTCTTGTGGTAGCGTTCTCCTGAGATCTGCTTGTTTCAAAGTGTGAAGCACCTCCCCTCTCTCTCTCTTGCTCCTGCTCTGGCGATGTAAAACGTGCTTGCCCCTGCTTGCCTTCTGCCATGATTGTGAGTTTCCTGAGGCTTCCTCAGAAGCAGAACCTGCCATGCTTCTTGTACAGCCTATGGAACCATGAGCCAATTAAACCTCTTTTCTTTATAGATTACTCAGTCTTGGTATTTCTTTATAGCAGTGCGAGTGCAAACTAATACACCTAGGAACCCCAGTAATTCAAGGATGTGATATTGAAGAGGATCCTTTCTAAAGGCTGAGAAGGAATAACAAACATGACAAAACACAGAAGCAACTGGATTCATGGAGCTAAGATCAAGTGCTGCAAAAGGGAAATATGGACCTGGCATACTGGCTCACACCTGTAATCCCAACACTTTGGGAGGCCAAGGCAGGAGAATCACTTGAGATAAAGACTTTGAGACCAGCCTGGGCAACACAGTGAGACTATATCTACAAAAAATAATTTCAAAATTAGCCTGATGTGGTGGCATGTGCTTGTAATTCCAGCTATTTGGGAGGCAAGGGCAAGGAGCCCAGTAGTTTGAGGCTGTAGTGAGCTATGATCATACCACTGCACTCCAGCCTGGGTGACAGAGCAAGACCTCATCTAAAAACAAACAAAACCACCACCACCAAAAAACAATAAGTATAATAATCTATTTTCTTTTGTAATAATACACAATTGGAGACTGGTTATTTTACCAAGGTTTTGACTGAAATGTTATGCTTTTAGACTGATTTAAAAAAAATTGAGGTTGACTCCAAGAACTGATAAAAGCCCCTTGGGGAAGACTGGCATCATACTTGGTCTATGCAGTCTCTGTACCTGGTAAGTAAAGAATGTCCCTTTCTAATGGCCCAAGAACCCTAAGTTATCTTGGGACCTCCAGAGGAGAGGAATTCACCCAATTCATACAGGTATTTGCAGAAACAGATACATTTGTGGCTGGGCTTGAGGCTTTAAAAAGTCTAAATCTGAGATTCCCTATGGAAAAAGTTTTAGCAAAGCCCGTTTAAGAGAGCCTATAAGGCAAATAATTATTATTGGTGCACTTTATGCAAATAATCAGGCCAAGAATAGTAAGACTAAGATTTATTTTGCAAATAAATTGATCCTACCATAATTTGTTTTTAATAAAAATGAGAGACTAGAGAGAAAAACGTTATCATACACCCGCTATTAGATTCTAGCCTTGTCTGTCGTTTTTGAGGGTTTTTCTTTTTTTTGGCATTATTTTCTGCAATTTGGACTAGATCTTAAATTCTTTCCAGGCTACAACTCCAAACTAACATTCTCTGGATAGATTATGCCCACCATTAATATTTGTTTTTGCCCTGTTTCCATAAAAATGCCTCTATTGGCTGGGGGCAGTGACTCACACCTGTAATCCCAGCACTTTGGGAGGCTGAGGCAGGCAGATCACCTGAGGTCAGGAGTTTGAGACCAGCCTGGCCAAGATGGTGAAACCCCTGCCTCTACTTAAA